>NC_052356.1:30023071-30114251 GCF_009727055.1 Benincasa hispida
CTAATGAACATAAGTCATAGTCCTACTATGACTGAGTCTTCTCTTCCAAAGAGAAGCTGTGGCCACTATGTTCAAGTCCCAAAATCAACCCTTAATGGAGCAATCTCTCCACTTATCCCTGCTTCGGGAAAGGAGTGAATTCCATCTTGTGGATTGAATTCCCAGCTCCCAGATCAGACAAGTCCCCAAAAAGGTAGACATGTTGAGTTGGCAATTTGGCCACTCTCACCCATACTAATCAAAGGACCGCCCTCAAAGGCAGGAGTTCACAAAACACTCAGGATTGAAGTTATGTCACCTATGGTCATTTAGGTGAGATGCAAGTCTCTAGTATCAACAACGTTATATTCAAAGTCTAGTCATCTCGTAGTCCAAGTCTTATACAAACTCTTTGTATAGGACACCGCCGCTCCACGTCTCCACACGAATGGTCAGGATCTACCATCTGTAGTAGTTTACAACATTTGCAAACCTCTACAAAGCGGACCGTATCCGTAGTGTCACCAGGATCAGGTATCCCACCTTAATCCTTATACTACAGACCGATTTAAGTTATAACTTAAGGCATGATCCACTTGTATATCACATATACATGCTTAATTTCACATAAGATAACCAAGGAGCTTTGTTTATTGGATATGAGTAAATGCCAGAATTAAATAACACTTATTATTAATTTAAAAATGTGCATCTTTACAAAACAACAAGACTCCAGGAGAATTAGGACACCCATCCCAACAATCTCCCACTTGTCCTAATGACTCGGGAGACTAATGTACAATGCAATATAAAAATGTACAATATATAATAAACTAGAGCATACCCCAGTATCATCTCCCACTTGCCCTAGACAAGATGCCACATGTTCCGTAGACCAATACTCTCCAGGTGATCCTCGAACACTTTAGCCGTGAGGGCCTTTGTAAAGGGATCAGCAACGTTATGCTCCGATACAATCTACTCGACTATCACATCACCGCGATGCACAATCTCCCTAATTAGGTGATATTTCCATTCTATGTGCTTACCCCGATGATGACTCCGAGGCTCCTTCAAATTTGCCATAGCCCGCTGTTATCACAATAAAGAGTGATAGAAAAATCCATATTTGGAACAATTTCCAAATCGGTAAGAAACTTCCTCAGCCAAACAACCTCTTTAGCTATTTCACAAGTCGCTACGTATTCGACTTCTAGAGTAGAGTCCTCGATGCATCCTTCCTTGATGCTTCGCCAAACTACAGCCCCTCCATTCAGGGTAAACACTAACCCCGATGTCGATTTGTGTGAATCTCGATCGATCTGAAAGTCAGAGTCCGTGTATCCTGTAAGGATCAGATCATTATCTCCATACACAAGTATGTAGTCCCTCGTTCTCCGTAGATACTTGAGGATCATCTTGACCGCCGTCTAGTGATCAAATCCTGGATTCGACTGATACCGACTGACAATCCCTACTGCATAGCAAATGTCAGGTCTAGTACACAACATTGCATACATCAAGCTTTCTACAGCAGAAGCATAGGGAATCCATCTCATTTCCTCAACCTCTTTAGGTGTCTTAGGACATTGATCCTTAGACAGAAAGATTCCATGCCTGAAAGGTAACAAGCCCCTCATGGAATCCTGCATCCTGTACCTGATCATCATTTGACCAATGTACGATGTCTAAGACAAGGCTAACCGTTTGTTCTTACGATCCCAAATGATCTGGATTCTCAGAACATACTGTGCCTCACCCAAATATTTCATTTGGAACTGGGCAGCTAGCCAACTCTTAACGTTAGTCAGATATCCTACATCATTCCCAATGAGTAAGATATCATCCATATACAGTACCAGGAAAGCTACTGAGCTATTGATGATCTTCTTGTAAACACAAGGCTCATCAACGTTCTGGTCAAAGCCAAACGACTTGACAGTAGTGTCAAATCTGATGTTCCAAGATCGAGATGCTTGTTTCAACCCATAATGGACCTATTAAGCTTGAAAACTCTTTGCTCTTGATCTGGAACTACGAACCCCTCTAGTTGAGTCATATAGATGGTCTCCTCAAGATTACTATTCAGAAAGGCAGTCTTGACGTCTATTTTCCATATTTCATAATAAAAAAATGTGGCTATAGATAGGAGAATCCAAATAGACTTTAGCATGACAACAGGTGAGAAAGTTTCCTCATAGTCAACTCCCTCAATCTGGGTTATACCTTTTGCCACGAGTCTAGCCTTAAAGGTTTGCACCTTTCCATCTACAACTCTCTTTCGCTTATAGATCCACTTACACCCAATATATTTTACCCCATAAGGTGGATCAACAAGCTCCCAGACGTTGTTGAAGTAAATAGATTCCATTTCTTGGTCCATGGCCTTAACCCATTCATCTTTGTCAACCTTCTTCATTGCTTTCTTAAAAGACAACGAATCTTCAACCCCATCATTCGTAATGACGCTTTGGGCTTCAGTCAAACCCATGTAGCGATTCAGTGGGTTCATAACCCTCCCACTACGTCGAGGCAGTCTCAATTCTTGAGCTGGTTGACTAGATGTCCCGACCTCAACAACTCTTGTTGATCTGTCGACCTGTTCAACAACTCTTGTTGAACCCTTAGTAGTTTCAGTCTCACTAGAGATCTCATATAAAACGAGCTTACTTCGTGGATTATGATCCCCAATGTGATCTTCTTCCAAGAAGATAACATTAGTGGAAAGAAACACTTTGTTCTCACTTGGATCATAGAAGTATCCTCCTCTTGTTTCCTTAGGGTAACCAACAGAGAGCAAACCTTCGAGCACAGTTCCAACTTCTTTGGGCTAGTCACTATCACATGTACCGGACAGCCCTAAATCCTGAAGTAGCGTAAACTACCTTTACGGCCTCTCCATAACTCAATAGGTGTTTTAGAAACACTTTTCGAGGGAACATTGTTTAGGATATAACATGCAATCTACACTGCATAACCCCAAAACGAGTCTGGAAGATAAGCATAACTCATTATAGACTGAACCATGTCCAACAAGGTCCTGTTTCTTCTTTCTGATACACCATTCTGCTGAGGTGTACCAAAGGGCGAGAGTTTGGATGCAATCCCATGTTCTATCATATAGTTCTAGAATTTGAGGTCCATATACTCTCCACCACGATTAGATCGTAGTGCTTTTATCTTCTTACCTAATAAGTTTTCAACTTCAGCCTTATACTTCTTGAATTTGTCAAGAGCTTTAGACTTACATTGCATTAGGAAGAGATACCCAAACCTTGAATAATCATCTATGAAAGAGATTAAATATTCCTAATCACCTCGAGCTTTAACATTCATCAGACCACAGAGGTCTGAATGTACAAGCTCCAAGGCTTCCTTGGCTCTGTAACCTTTTCTAGTAAAAGGTCGTTTAGTCATCTTGCCTTTGAGGCATGCTTCACATACCGGCAAAGAGTTTTCTTCTAAACCCTTTAGAAGTCCACTTTTCACCAACTTATCAATCCTATTGAGGTTGATGTGACCTAACCTTAGATGCCAAAAATGGGCGTTTTCCTTTGAAGAAACTTTTGGTATTTTAGCTGTTGTTGCCATACTGAACATTTCAGTGTTAAACAAGGTTTTTATGACTAATGGCCTTAGTACATATAAGTTATTTTCTATTGAACCAGAACCAATCTCCATTCCATTCTTGAAAATAAACACTTTATTCTCAAAAAATGGAGACGATATAGCCTTGTTCAATGAGACAAGAAACTGAGATTAAGTTCCTCTTAATATGAGAAACTACAAAAACATTATCCAGTAATAGATAACGTTTCTTGTTAACAAATAACTTCAGCCTGCCTACAACAATAGTTGAAACAACCTCACCATTACCGACTCGAAGAGTCATCTCTCCCTGTGGCAACGTTTGCCAGGAACTAAATCCTTGGTAAGAGAAACTGACATGATTGGTAGCACCTGAATCTTGGATCCAGGCAGAATCATCATTCTCTACCAGACATGTCTCCAAGACCAATAAATCATATTTACTGTCTTGTCTCCTCTTTTGGAAAGTAGTGGGATGGAGGTCGTTTGCCACGAAATTTGTTTCACATAATTCTTTCCACTGTAATAAGTTGTTCATTTTTAAAAGCTTTAAATGGAAATACTAACGAGTTGTTGAAAAGAAAAACACATTAACCTATGTTAGGTTTTAAGCAAATACCCATTGTAAAAAAAAACAACATCCAATAAGGTTTTAGCAAAACTAACATGAACCCCATGTGGCATCTAGTTTCGCAATGACACTTCAAAGGTTTAGGACAAAAGCCGCCGAAGGGAGGTAAATTATCCCTCCTCTGAATTGATAAGATCTCAACTAGTCATTAATACCAGAACAACTCTTGTTCCTATAACGACAAGCCATCATTGATTGGCCAAGAGATCATTAACTTACTTAACAATCTCCCATAAGTGTGACCCGTCATTTTAAGCCCTAGAGGTCCATCCCAAAAGGCCAATCCGAAGGGAAAAAATCTGATTAGGGCAAAACCTAAAGCAACCCAATCCATGCGCAGATCGTTTACCTTAGGCTACACGATCCGATCAACGCTTGATCTTCTTCTTCGTTGAGAACTACATCGCCATGCGCAGAAGCTTCATCACGAACGACTCGACGAACTCGAACTTTTCGAATTACAGATTCAATTGCAAAGTTAATTTCGCCCAAAAACACAGGGGCCCTTACAATTAACACTTTGTAATAATGAAATCTTTAATAAAAAGGCAATTTAAACCCGTAACATTCATCAAATTCATCCACAAATGCAGAAAACGGTTAACTACAAATGCAGAAACCCACCGCGAATGTAAAAAACCGTTCGACTCAGATCTATAATTTGGATTATCAGAGAACCTGACTCTGATACCAATTGAAGGAAATCAAACTCGAGATTTTCATAAGCAGCGGAACATGACTATTCCAAATTACAATCATGAATTAACAAATCATTTACAGTCGACTTCAATACAAGCGATTATACAATTTACAGAGAAATTACAGCATGAAACAACAAATGTACAGAGGAAAAAACAGTACTAACAACGGTAAAAGCTTCTCGACGCTCCGATGCACATTCTGAGTGAACAACAGCAACCACGAGCGCTCGATCTACATGATCGCAACATCGCACGAACATAGTACGAACACTTCGCGCTTCTCCTCAGTCATGAACTCCTCTGCAATAGCGAACAGACTCCTTCGTAACACCACGAACAACCTCCAGAAAACCTCGACGGTGTTGAGTTGAGTCTGACACCACCAACAAGGTGACCTTGGTATTCTTGGTGTGAGAATCAAGAGGGAGGGCTCTGTTCGGACTTTGTGTGAGGCAGACGAACAGAGGAAATAACGATCGTGTACACGACTGGGCAAGTGGGAGAAGTCGAAGACCTATCGCATAGGTCGATGCCCAATCGTTTAGATAAAACTATGCGATTGTCTAGAAAAATCTATGCGATCGTTTAGCTCTATCGTCTAGCTCGGTCTGTCGCATACAGACTCTACACGATTGTTTACCTTGGGCCAGCAATCATCTAGCAAAGCTATGCGATCGTTTAGTAAACACTACATGATCGTTTAGCTCACACCTGCACGATCGTTTAGCTCGTCCAGCCGTCGTTTAGTAAATCTGTATTTACTTGACGAATTTCGTGAGTTTCTTTTCGTCGGAGAGAAAACTCAAAATCTTTTCAAACTTTTGTAAAAAACTTCTTTTTTTTTTCAAAAAATAGGAAACCACTTTCCTTTATACTCATAGTTACCATGATCCATTAACCACCCACTACATTTGGTTATTTAGAAGAAAAAAATATTAATTATCTATTGATTAATATTATTATAAATATAAATGATAACCAACTTATCATACTATATTCATAACCTATAGCTTAAATATTTCATCTCATGAAACACATAAACCATAGTTCTTTTTCTATTCCATGGTACTTAATGTAAATCTCATTTACATCATTCCTTCACTAGATGTATCTTATACATCATACCGATTATATCATATATAATATAAATACCTCTTGTCAATTTGAACATTTCAAATCAACATCAAGAATTGATCCTCAATAGAATCCAAGCTACCAAGGGGACCTCATGGACCTGTAGATCCAAAGCTCCAATAGTACATGAATAACTGACTAAACTCTTTAGTCACGGGATCCACCATCCGTTAACTGCCAGGCACTCCACTAAAGACCAACAGCTGAACTCTTTTCACTATAGATATATTATGTGTCCATCTTAACCAATGAGCAGTGTGACAACCCTTCATAGATCGCTCGTAAATACAGCTGGGCCAATAACCGTTATGCCCCTGTAGTTACATCTGTCTCCTTAAGTACCTCTGATCCCTTTAATGAACATAAGTCATAGTCCTACTATGACTGAGTCTTCTTTTCCAAAGAGAAGCTGTGGCCACTATATTCAAGCCCTGGAATCAGCCCTTAAGAGAGCAATCTCTCTACTTATCCCTGCTTCGGGAAAGAAGTGAATTCCATCATGTGGATTGAGTTCCCAACTCCCAGACTAGACAAATCTCCAAAAAGGTAGGCATGTTGGAAATCTGGCCACTCTCACCCATATTAATCAAGGGACCACCCTCAAAGGCAGGAGTTCACAAAACACTCAGGATTGAGGTCATGTCACCTATGGTCGTTTAGGTGAGATGCAAGTCTCTAGTATCAACGACATTATATATAGAGTCTAGTCATCTCGTGGTCCAGGTCTTATACAAATTCTTTGTATAGGACACCTCTTCTCCATGTCTCCACACGAATGGTCAGGATCTACCATTTGTAGTAGTTTACAACACTTGCAAACCTCTACAAAGCAAGCCGTATCTGCAGTGTCACCAGGATCAGATATCCCACCTTAATGTTTATACTACATACCGATTTATGTTATCACTTAAGTCTTGATCCACTTATATATCACATATACATGTTTAATTTCACATAAGATAACCAAGGAGCTTTGTTTATTGGATATGAGTAAATGCCAGAATTAAATAACACTTATTTTATTCATTTAACAATGTGCATCTTTACAAAACAACGAGACTCTGGGAGAATTAGGACACCCATCCCAACAATTTTCGCTCTATATGCTTGCCTCGACGATGACTTTGAGGTTCCTTTGAATTTTCCAGAGCCCCGTTGTTATGACAATAGAGAGTTATCGGTAAATCCATATCTGGAACAACTTCCAAATCTGTAAGGAATTTCCTCAACCAAATAGCCTTCTTAGCTTCTTCAAAGCGGCTACGTATTCGGCTTCCATAGTGGAGTCTACGATCCATCCTTGCTTGATGCTTCGCCATACTACAGCCCCTCCATTCAGAGTGAACACTGACCCCAATGTCAATTTACGAGAATCTCTATCGGTATGAAAGTTAGAGTCTGTGTATCCTATAAAGATCAGATCCTTATCTCTATACACGAGCATGTAGTCCCTCATTCTCCGAAGATACTTGAGGATCTTCTTAACCACCGCCTATTGATCTAATCCTGGATGGAATTGATAACGATTCACAATCCCTACTGCGTAGCAAATGCCGGGTCTGGTACACAACATTGCATACATTAAGCTTCCAACAGATGAAGCATAGGGAATCTGTCTCATCTTCTCAACCTTTTGAGGTGTCTTAGGACATTGATCCTTAGACAAAATGATTCCATGTCAGAAGGATAACAAACCCCTCTTGTAATCCTGCATCCTGTACCTGATGAACATTTGATCGATGTACGATGCCTGAGATAAGGTTAACCTCTTGTTCTTACGATCCCGAATGATCTGGATCTTTAAAACATACTGTGCCTCACCCAAATCTTTTATTTGGAACTGGGCAGCTAGCCATTTCTTAATGTTAGTCAGATACCTTACATCATTCCCAATGAGTAGGATATCATCCACATATAGTACTAAGAAAGCTACTGAGCTATTGATGTTCTTCTTGTAGACACAAGGCTCATCAACGTTCTGATCAAAGCCAAACGACTTGACCGCAGTGTCAAATCTAATGTTCCACAATCGAGATGCTTGTTTCAGCCCATAAATGGATCTATTAAGCTTGTAAACTTTTTGCTCTTGATTTGGAACTATGAACCCCTCTTGTTGAGCCATGTAGATGGTCTCCTCAAGATTACCATTAAGAAAGGCAGTCTTGATGTCCATTTTCCATATCTTATAATCATAAAATGTGGCTATGGACAGGAGTATCCTAATAGACTTGAGCATGATAACAAGTGAGAAAGTTTCCTCATAGTCAACTCCCTCAACCTGGGTATAACCCTTTGACACAAGTCGAGCCTTAAAGTTTTGCACCTATCTACACCACTCTTTTGCTTATAGATACACTTACACCCTATAGGTCTTACCCCATCGGGTGGATCCAAAAGCTCCCAGGTGTTATTGAAGTACATAGACTCCATCTCTTGGTTCATGGCTTTAATCCATCCATCTTTGCCAACATCCTCCATTGCTTTCTTAGAAGACAATGAAACCTCGACCCCATCATTAGAAATGAAATTGTGGGTTTCAATCAAACCCATGTAGCGATCCGGTGGGTTCATAACCCTCCCACTACATCGAGGCAGTCTGAACTCTGGAGCTGGTTGACTAGATGTACCGACCTCAATAACTCTTGTTGATCTGTCAGTCTGTTCAACAAATTTTATCGAACCCTCAGTAGTCTCAATCTCACTAGAAATCTCACATAAAATAATCTTACTTCATGGCTTATGATACCGGATGTGGTCTTCTTCCAAGAATATAACATTTGTAGAAACAAACACTTTGTTCTTACTCGGATCATAGAAGTATCCACCCCTCGTTTCCCTGGGGTAGCCTACAAAGAGGCAAATTTTCGAACATGGATCCAACTTCTTCGAGTTAGTCACAAGCGCATGTGCCAGACAACCCCAAATCTTGAAGTGGCTAAACTACCTTTATGGCCTCTCCACAACTTAAAAGGTGTTTCAGAAACACTTTTCAAGGGAATGTTGTTCAGAATTTAGCATGCAATCTCCACTGTAAAACCCCAAAACGAGTCTGGAAGATGAGCCTAACTCATCATAGACTGAACCAGGTCCAACAAGGTACTATTTCTCTTTTCTGATATATCATTCTGGTGAGGTGTACCTGGGGTCGAGAGTTGGGACACAATCCCATGTTCTATCATATAGTTCTGAAATTGGAGGTTCATATATTCTCCACCACAATCATATCGTAGTGTTTTTATCTTCTTACCTAACAAGTTTTCAACTTCAGCCTTATACTCCTTGAACTTGTAAAGGGCTTCAAACTTATGTTGCATTAGGAAGAGATACCCGTACCTTGAATAATCATCTATGAAAGAGATGAAATATTCAAGCCCACCTCAAGCCCTAACACTCATCGGACCACATAGGTCAGAATGTACAAGCTCCAAGGTTTCCTTGGCTCTATAACCTTTTCTAGTAAAAGGTCGTTTGGTTATCTTGCCTTTGAGGCATGATTCACACATTGGCAAGTAGTTTTCTTCTAAACTCTTTAGAAGTCCACTTTTCACCAACTGCTCAATCCTATTGAGATTGATGTGACCTAACCTTAGATGCCAAAGATGAGCATTTTCCTTAGCAGAAACCTTTGGTCTTTTAGTTGTTGTCGATGTACTGAACATTTCAGTATTAAACAAGGCTTTTATGACTAATGGCCATAGTACCTATAAGTTAATTTCCATTGAACCAAAACCAATCTCCATTCCATTCTTGAAAATAAACACGTTATTCTCAGAAAAGAAGACGGTATACCCTTATTCAATGAGATAAGAAACCGAGATTATGTTCCTCTTAATATGAGGAACTACGAAAACATTATCTAGTAACAGATAACGTTTCTTGTCCAAAAATAACTTCAGCCTACCTACAACAACAGCTGAAACAACCTCACCAGTACCAACACGAAGAGTCATCTCTCCCTATGGCAACATTTGTTAGGAACTGAATCCTTGGTAAGAGGAACTGACGTGATTCGTAGCACTCAAATAGAGGATCTAGGAATAATCATCATTCTCTACCAAACACGTCTCCAAGACCAATAAATTTGATTTACTATCTTTAGACATCCTCCTCTTTTGGAGAGTAGTGGGATCAGTATCAGAACCTAAATAAGCTCCAAGTTCCATTTCAGATAACACTTCTCTTCTATGAACTTCAACAAAGTCAGCAACACTTGCTTTTTCTTCCTGGAGTTTAGCTTTGGAACTGACACTACTGGTTTTGTCATCCATCCCTTTGTGCTCGAAAAGTAAGAATTGACGTTCAAACAATTCTTGCAATGAGTCCATGATCTCGCGTGTAATGACCATGTTCTCAAACCTTTTGGCCAAAACATTAGGCATGCTAGACAATATGTGCAGTCGGGCCAATGAATTAGCCATCATCCATACCTCATATGCATTGCGAAAACTTCATGGTGCATCAAGGGTCGGGACTTGAGGACATTCCTCAACCATGACAAATTCGAGGTCATTTACCACGAAATACGTTTTACAAGACTATTTCCATTGTATATAACTGATCAAATTAGAGGCATTAACGGAAATACTAAACGTTGTTGAAAAAAAAAACACATTGACCTACGTTAGGTTTTAAGCAAATACCCATTGATAAACATACAACATCCAATATGGTTTAGCAAAACTAACGTGAACTCCATGTGATATCTAGTTTCGAAATGAAACTTCAAAGGTTTATGACAAAAGTCGTCGAAGGGAGGTCAATTATCCCTCCTCTGAATTGAGAGATTCTCAACCAATCATTAATACTAGAATAACTCTTGCTCCTATAACGACTATCCATCATTGATTTGGTCAAGAAATCATTAACTTACTTAACAATTTCGTGTAAGTGTGACCCGCCATTTTAGGCCCTATAGATCCACCCCAAGCAGCCAATCCGAAGGGAAAAAATTCGATTGGGGAAAAATCTAAAGCGACCCTATCCATTTCTAGAGTTCACGTTGATCTTGACCAACTGCACAAAACCCATCCGAAGAGGGACACTCCTAGGGCACCACAAGGGATTATAGAATGATCTCACAATGCGAATCAATGACAGAGACCGTAAGACGTGTTGACACACACCCTTCACCCACTTACTATAAACACTCTCTCCGTCTACCTTGATATTTACTCAGGCAAACACCATCCGAAGGGGGATGCTCCCAGGGCACCATGAGGCCAAGCATGAATCTCACGATGTGAACATTTAGGGAGAAACATTAGTGGAATCGTTGAGATATCAGATACATCTCTGCCTCCCACTGAGTATTTTAAAACCTAGAGTTTAGTTTACTTAGAAAAATCACGGCTAAGAATTTTAACTAAGTGACTTTTTAGGTTTTCCCAAGAGTAACTTTTACCTTGGATAGTTAATCAGCTTTTGATCATCATCCATTAAACTCTTTAACAGAGTCTTTGACCAACTATCGCATGCTTGCAGAAAATCTATCTAATTCACCTTTCTAGGTAGGTTCCCAGGTAAGGGTGTTTCGTTTCTGTTAGCTTAAGTACTTAACCTAGACAGAACCCGCCTTAGACAAAAGGTCCCTTATAGATAGATTTAATACAATTTTAATCTTTTATGTCAATTAGTTTAATCCTATTAAACCGATTAAAAATATTAAACTAGGTTGCTAATCCCAGTAGAACCTTCAACTTAGGTCTATCTCAATCCAATTTTAAAACCCTTTTAAAACATGAGTTCACCCTCAGTCCTCATGCAACTATTTCTTATCGATTTTAGTTCTAATTTCTATTATAACACTTATAACAGAAACAACCAAAATCACCACAACGCATAGCAAACACATACGAGGTATTCATAACTTTTACAAACAGCCTAAGTGTCATGCTCTATGCATCGTTCATTCATTGCTACCCTTTTATATAACTCTTATACAAACAAGCAAACAACCAAGCAAAAACATGCTTCCATACACCCTTATACTATAATGCTTATAATATAAAGATGATGCATGGTTATGCTTACTGCATGCACAAATATAACTCTTATATTTTCATGATGCATGCGCATACTTTCCTGTAATTTCTTCATGCCATATTACAACACTTATAATGCATGATGCATGAAAAATTGCACAACCTAAGGTGGGTTTCAAATCTATATGTCAAACACTTTTCCATATAAATCACATACATTTCATGTATAATAAACAAATGTTGATGAACCAAGGAAAATTACCTCAAAACCTTAAAACTAAAGTTAACTATTACAAAAACAAGGATTCTCCGATTCAAATAGGCGAACCGGGTCTTAAATCATTTAGGCGAAGTAACACATCTCCACTGATCGTGTACTAAATATCCTTGCGATCGTCTACACGAAAGAGCAAACGCTTTACTCAATCATTTACCTACGCTTCCAGAGCTAAACGATCGTGTACCTTTTACTATGCGATGAAGCACGAGGTATGTGATCATGTAGCGTGCTCCGCAATGCAAGCCTTTTATGATCGTTGAAACGACTATGATGCTATGAAGCACTATCGTCTAAACAATTGCTAGGTGAGCGTCTTCGTATCATATACCGCGTGATCGTGTAGTCAGTAACTATGTGATAAGCATGCTAACTACACAATCCTTTAGCGCATGTCATTTTCTAAACGATAAGCATTAAATGCTCCCACTCGATTGTCTACCTCCAACATCTATATAATCGGGCAACCAACGCTATGCGATAAAGTAAATGATTTATACCATCGTTTAGCATAGCTCGTTTGATAAATACTACACGATCATATAGAAAAATCTACATGATCGTTTAGCCAAATCCCAACGATCGTTTACCTGAGGCTATACGACACGACCAACTCTTGGTCTTCTTCTTCGCTGAGAACTGCATCTTCATGCTTCGAAACTCCATCACGAATGACTCAATCATACTCGATTGCATGTTAATTATGCCCAAAAACGCATAGGCCTTTACAATTTAATACTTTGTATCTTAAAGAAAGCTTTAAACAGAGGAAATTAAACCTGTAAACATTCATCAACACCATCCATAAACGCATTTAGCAATTAAACTCAATGCAGAAAACCCACCACGATTGTAAAAGAAGTTCAAAACAGAAGTGAAATTTGGAATATCAGAACAACCTGGCTCTTTTTCTATTTCATGGTCCTTAATGTAAATCCCATTTACATTAATCCTCCACTAGATGTATCTGATACATCACACAGATCATATCATATATAATCGAATTACCTCTTGTCAATTTGAACATTTCAAATCAACACCAATAACTGATCCTCAACTTGAATCCATTCAGCTACCAAGGGGACCTTATTGACCTGTAGCTTGAAGCTCCAACGGTACATGGATAACTAACTAAACTCTTTATTCACGAGATCCACCATCCATTTGTTGGGGATGATGCTCTAAAGTCCCATGTTTTATAGTTTGTAAACAGTTTGTACGAACACTTGTGATGTATAATATATGATATTTACTTCAGTTCTTGACTTTGCACATTTGGATGTTTTATTCGCTTTACCACAAATCAATAAACTAAAATCCCTTGTTGTCTTTATGTAAGTTAAGCATGTAGGTGGTGACAGACAAGTGGATCATATCTTAAGTGATAATCAAAATGGTCTGTAGTATATGGATATAGGAGGGAAACCTTATCCTGGTAATGCTACGGATGCAGCCCGCTTTGTGAAATAGTTACAAGTGTTGTGACTTGTCATAGATGGTCTGATCCTGATCATTCGTGTAGGGGACATGCGAGCGGGGGCGTCCTATACAAAAAGTTTATATAAGACCTGAGCACGAAGTGTTAACGTCTTGTTATATAACACCGTTCATGACAGAGACTTCACTTCACTAGGATGACTATAGGTAACATTACCTCAATCCTGAGTGAGTTGGGAACTCCTGCCATTGAGAGTGGTCCTTTGATTTGCATGGGTGCGATGGCCAGTTCGTTGACTCAAACCTACCACTTTGGGGATTCGTCTGATTTGGGAGCTGGGAGCTCAGCTACATAAAATGGAATTCACTCCTTCCCCGAAGCAGGGGTAAGTAGATAGATAGCTCCCTTAAGGGCTGATTCCAGGGCTTGAACGATGTGGTGCCACACACCTTCTCATGGCCCGAGATGTGTTCACACATAGTTGGACTATGTTGTATTGTTCACTAGAGGGATCAGTGGTACTTAAAGAGTGAGATGTAACTACAGGGGCAAAATGATAAATTGGCCCAGCTATACTTACGAGCATCTGTGAAGGGTTATCATACTCATGATTGGTTATATTAAATGGACACAAAAATATATCTGTGGTAAGAAGAGTTCAGCTGTCGGTATTTAGTGGAATGTCTGGCATTAACGGATGGTGGATCTCGTGGCTAAAGTTTATTCAGCTATTCACGTACCGTTGGAGCTTCAAGCTATAGGTCCATAAGGTCTCTTTGGTAGCTTGGATACAAGTTGAGATCAGTTTTTGGGTCAGTTTGAAATGTTCAAATTGACAAGAGGAAGTTCGATTATATATGATATAATTGAACTAGTTAATTATATATGATATGATTGACTAAAAGTATAAGATACATTAATTTGGAGGAAATTAGACATAAATATGATTTATATCAAGTAGAGGAGAAAAAACTATGGTTGATATATGATATCAAACTATAGGTCATGAATATAATATGATTATCTTTATTATTTTATCAATTGGACAATTATGAAATAATTGTCCGACATTTTCTCCAAAATCATGCGCTAGTGGGAAATTCAATTCAGTTTTCGTAATTGAAGAATAAAATGAAAATGGTTTTCATTTTGCAAGTGATACGCAATATTTCTTACGGTGTGATCCATCGCTTAATGTTTTTAGAACCTATATGATAGCGCTTAATTACTAAACAACCGCATTCACCTGCACGCGCTTTTCCTAAACGATCACTCACCATTTACTAGACGATTGCTTAGCGCCTGATTTGAACTAAATGATCGTATAAAAGATCACCTAGCTTTTACTACACGATCATGTACCTCGCCTTAACGATCAAGCACCCCATTATATGATAGTCTTTCACTTCTCCCACTTGCTTGATCTTTTGTACACGATAGCCTTTCCTCCTCACCTCTACCAAATCCAAACAAAGTCCACCCTTTGGATTCTAACTCCGAGAATACTAAGGGCTCCGAGTGGTGGTGTCGTCCCTATTTCTTGGTGTTTGTGCGAAGCCATTCGTGGTAGATGACTGGAGGTGCAAAACGATTGCTTGTTGATCTAGCGAAAGAAAACTACAGGTCATGAATATAATATGATTATATTTATTATTTTATTAAATAGACAATTATGAAATAATTGTCCGGCATTTTCTCCGAAATCATGCGTTATTGGGAAGTTCAATTCAGTTTTTGTATCTGAAGAATAAAATGAAAATGGTTTTCATTTTGCAAGTGATACACAATATTGCTCACGGTGTGATTTGCATTCCATCGCTTAGTGTTTTTAGAGCCTATACGATAGCACTTAATTACTAAACAACCGCATTCACCCACGCACGTTTTTCCTAAACAATCACTTACCGTTTACTAGACGATCGCTTAGCGCCTGATCTGAACTAAATGATCGTATAGAAGATTGTCTAGCTTTTACTACACGATCGTGTACCTCGCCTTAACAATCAAGCACCCGACTATTGTACACGATAGCCTTTCCTCCTCCCACTTGCTTAGTCTTTTGTACACGATAGCCATTTACTAGAGGATCGCTTAGCACCTGATTTGCATTCCATCGCTTAGTCTTTCACTTCTCCCACTTGCTTGATCTTTTGTACATGATACTTATACACATCTAGATGTGTATAAGAGACAGATCGTAAACCTTGCCTAAACGATCAAGCACCTAACTATATGATAGTCTTTCACTTCTCCCACTTGCTTGATCTTTTGTACACGATAGCCATTTACTAGAGGATCGCTTAGCAACCTGTCTCTTATACACATCTAGATGTGTATAAGAGACAGGGTAGATGATCGCTGAGTATCTGATATTCGGGTGTCGTTTAACACGCGTGCGCACTAGACGATCGTATAGCTCAGAAAGCCTCATCGCTTAGTTACTGACTATACGATCCCAGAGTAATATGGCTGTCTCTTATACACATCTAGATGTGTATAAGAGACAGATGTGATGCTCATCGTTTAGTAAAAGGCACGCACTAGATGATCGTGTAGTTAGAAAGCCTCATCGCTTAGTTACTGACTATACGATCCCAGAGTAAAATGCATGGTTAATCGTTTACCTTTCGTGTGTTAAGCGATCGTCTAGACGATCAGGCTTCACAGCCTCATTGTCGTGCTACACGATCGTTTACCCAGAGGCATTTACTAAACGATGGGAGCTTCGCCTGGTGGTTCAAGACCCAGTTCGCCTGTGAACCGATTTGCTCGATGGAAAAATGTAATAGCTAGAATTTTTCATCCCCGTTCTTCATAATTTTTAGAGAAAAATCAGTTTAGAGGTGGGGTTTTAAATCTACATTTTTAATGAAGGTTTGCAAGATTGGATGTTTCAATTTTGGCATTTAGATTACCTTTTAATTTGATTAAAATGTAAGAGCCCATTTTATTTTTGGGAATTTTAATTCTTGCTTCGAGTCTGTGAGTTCGTGTAGATCGATAAAGCAACTGTTGCTAAAGAGATCGGGAGAAATTGAGGTTTTCGAGGCAAGTTCGGAGAAGAAAACACGCAAAACAGAGGCATTCTACCTTTCAGCGTCACGTGAGGCGCAACGCGAGGAAGTCATAGCGTCCCAACGCTGCCCCTTTGCATTGCAAAGCTATGAACTTTGATGAAACCGTGGCAGCGGGTGTGCCAGGATGTTGTTGCTAAAGCTCCTTTTTTTTTTTTTAAACCTAATTCCTTATGTAATTAATTAAATTGATATAATAGTTATATTAATTTAATTAATCAATTTTACATTAGGGTGTTGGTCCAATTTTTGCTGTTTAAATTAGGTTAATTATGCATTGGATGTATGTTTAGATTAATGTTTGAATTCATATTACATATTGTATATCATGTAGATTAAAAAATTCCCACCTTAGGATAAAAACATTCATGCATCATAATTAAATATAAGGGATATTTTTTATGGACGCGTGATTAAGTTAGCATGCTGATCCATCATAATATAAGTGTTATGTTATAAGGATGTATGATCACATTAAGCATATTCATGTATCATGTTATGTTATAATTATTATAATGAATGGTGGAATGATGTATGTGAATGCTTGATTTTCATGTGTGATTAATATAAGTATTATATTTATCAAATAAAAATGGAATTTGCATTGAGCATGACATTACTTAGATAAATATAATCGTTGTATTTAATCAATGTCATTAGATGCAAATTTATAGGTTTTAGTAAAGCATTAAAATATAAGTGTTATTTTTTTAATGAGATAAATTAATCTATAATCAAGAGTTGCTTGAAAACATAGGTCCAATGGTTTAAAATTAATTCACCTAGACTTATGTTGGAAGTTTTTCTAATGAGATTAAAAACAATTTAATCTTTTAATTTGTTTTAATAGGATTAAAATGAATTTCGTTAAAAGATTAAATTTATAAAATAATTTCCCATAAGAGACCCTTGTCTAAGAAATGTTCTATCTAGGCAGAGGTATTTAAGTTGATGAAACCGACCTGGAAGGTGAATTTGGCAAATATTTTATAAGCATGCAATAAATGATTTACTTTATTAAAGAGTTTAATAAATGAAATCAAGTATTATTAAATTATTCAATATAAGTGGTATATTAAGGAAATTAAAATGACTTAGATAAATTCATTAGCCAGTTTTTAACTATGTATGCATCCTAAAAATATTAGAATACTTTAGTGGGAGAAAATTGGTATATGAGATATATCATATTTTAGCTCTCACGTCCCTAAGAATTTACACCGTGAGATCCATCTCGACTTCTTATCGCCATGGGTGTGGCCTCCCTTCGGAAAGTGTTTGCATGGGTCAATAGCAAGATGAATAGAGAAAGTGTTTATAATGAGTGGGATAGGGGCGTATGTCAACATATCCTATGATCTCCTCTATTTGGTTGCACCGTGAGATTCCTATGGTCTCCCTGCATGTCGTCTTGGAGCAACCATCCCTTTGGAGGGTTTGATTATAAGAGTCAGAACAATGCAAACTCCAGCAGTGGATAGGGTTTCTTAGGTTAATCTTCAATAGTTGTCTTTCCTTACAGTAGCCTATTGAAGCGTACCTCTAGGATCCAAAAATGAGAAGGTCACATTTACGGGATGAATTAAGCTAGCTAATAAATCCTTGACTAAAAAAAGACAGCTAGAAATTATAGGAATAAGAGTTATTTTGGTATTAGTGATTAGTTGAGATTGTCTCAATTCAAGGGAGGAGTAGCTGATCACCCTTTGTGGCTATTGCTCTAAACCTCTAAAGTATCGTTGCAAAAACTAAATCAATAGTTTAATTAGGGTTCTATGATTACATGTGTTTTTGCTAAATTGATTGGATAATTAAGGAATGGGTTAAGACAAATATAACTAATACGATCAATTGTTTGTTATTCGTTTCAGCATGTCTTCCATAATCATTTCCTTACTTAAAAATGAAAAATTAACTGGTGAAAACTATGCAACATGGAAATCTAACTTGAATACGATTCTGGTTATTGTTATCTGTAGTTCATCTTGATAGAGGAATGTCCTCCAGTTCTCGCTCGCTGTGCATCCCAAGTAGTGAAGGATGCTTATGACCATTGGATAAAGGCCAATGACAAGACCGAGTCTACATCCTAGCAAATCTGTCTAATGCTTATGACCTTCATCCTCTCACTCTAAGGAGATCCAGACAAATAAAGAATGGAAGGGGAAGGCTCCCGATGATGGAAAAAGCAAGTGCAATGGCAAAGGCCAAAAAAGGAAAATGCTTCTACTGCAATGTGGATGGTCACTGGAAACGCAATTGCCCCAAGTACCTTGTTGAGAAGAAGAAAGAGAAGGAAGGTAAATATGATTTACTAGTCCTGGAAACTTATTTAGTGGAATATGACCATAATTCCTGGATTTTTGTTCTTCTTTACAAGAAATTATTTCCTTCCATCAGCTCGAGGAGAGTGAAATGATGCTCAAGGTTGGAACGGAGATGCCATTTTAGCTCGTGCAGTAGGAGCTGCTAAGTTATTTTTTAGGAATAGATTCTTGTTTTTAGAAACTTATATATTATTCCTAAAATGAGGAGGAACCTTGTTTCTATTTCATGTTTAATTGAACAATCTTACTCTGTTTCTTTTTCATCTAATGAAGCATTCATTATGAAGAATGGTGTGACTATCGTTTAGTTAAACTAGAAGACAACTTATATGTGTTAAGATCAACTGAATCAAAAGCACTTTTAAATCATGAGATGTTTAAAACTGTGAATATTCAAACAAAAAGGCGAAGAATTTCTCCAAGTAACGATGATACGTATCTTTAGAATTTGAGATTAGGTAAAATAAATCTCGATAGGATCGGGAGATTGATAAAAAAAAAAAAGAACTTCTAAGAAAGTTAGAAGATGATTCATTACCTCTGTGTGAATCATGTCTTGAAGGAAAAATGACTAAAAGATTTTTTAGTGGAAAAGGTTATATAGCCAAAGAGCCCTTAGAGCTTATACAGTTGGATCTTTGTGATCTAATGAATGTAATGGCTAGATAAGGGTACAAACACTTCATTTCTTTTATATATGATTATTTGAGATATGGTTACTTATACCTAATGGAACACAAGTTTGAAGCCTTTGAAAAGTTCAAAGAGTATAAGGCTGAAGTTGGAAACCAATTAGATAAAACGATTGGGGCATTGATCGTTGCATGATCATGGGCTCTATAATCTCATGGACAGTGATCATGGGCTCATGCTTCTTGGCCAAGACTTCAGAAAGGCTTGCCAAGATATACGCTTGAGCCTTTTTATTTGCTCGTATCCAACGCTCATAAGCCTCCCGAATGTTTTGAGAAGCATTTTGAGCAAGAAAGAGGACAATCCTCCATCAGGACAGATCTCAGGTCATCAATGATTAAAATCATGGTGATTGTCTTTTCCCAAGTTGTGTAATTTTCATCGATAAGTTTGTCAGCAACGAGTAAATTTAATTTTAGGGAGGTCATAATGAATTTGCTAAAACATACAAATTATTTATATTAGAATTCAAACATAATCCATTCAAAAAATCAATCAAATTTAGCAAAATAATATAATGCACACCATGTGACATTTATTTTGCAATGATATTTTAGTGAGGTAGGATAAAAGCCACCGTAGGGTGATCAGATACCTCTTCATTGAAATGAGACCATCTCAACCAATATACAGAATAACTCCTTGTTACTGTAAATATTAGTCACCATTGTTTGGTTAAGAAATTGTTAACTTGCTTAACATTTTCTTGTAACTGTAACCCGTTATTTCAGATTCTAGAGTTCTGCCCCAATGAGCCAACCGTAGGAAAAAACCGATTGAGGCAAAAACTAAAGCAAATCCTATCCATTTATGGAGTTTGAGTAAAAGGTCATGCAAATATCATCCATAGTGGGACATAAGCAAAGGTACCTCAAGACCGAGCATGAAAATTTACTACAAACTAATGAGAGAGACCGATGGATGTGTTGACACATGCCCTACTCCCACTTACTATAAACACTCACTCCATTCACCTTAGTATTGACCTATACATACACCACCCGTAGGGGGACACAAGCAAAGGTGCCTCGAGGTCGAGCATAGATCTCACGGTGTAAACTTTGAAGGAGAAACATGAAGAGGAAAAATGAAGTATCATATACCTCATTTTCCTCTCACCGAGTGTTTTATCTAGGGTTAATTTAACTTAGAAAAATATAGCTAATTATTTTACTAAGTGATTGTTTAAATTTGTCCAAAAATAACATATACTTTCATATCTAAATAACTTTGATCAATGTTTATTAAACACTTTAATAAACCTTAATTAATAATTGCATGGTTTTAGCAAATCTATCTAATTCACCTTTTCAGGTCAGTTTCCAGGTAGGGGTATTCCATTTTCATCAACTTAAATACCCTAGCCTAGACAGAACTAGCCTTAGACAAAAGATCTTTTATAGATACATTTCTACAAACTTAATCTTTTAATTAAAACCAATTTAATCCTATTAAACTGATAAAAAGATTGAACTAATTTATAATCTCATTAGAAATGTGATCTTAGGTCTATATAAATCATGTTTTAAAACTCTTTAAAACTGTTAAAACTCTGTTGGTGTAATCAACCGCTAGTAATTTGTTTGTTGATTTGATTTTACTGTTATGTACATTGGAAGCGAGTATTCTAGAATTCGACATGCTGATAAAATTCAAACAAATTCTAATTTACAAATTGTAAATAAATCCAAAATTAAATTTAAAAAAATGTAATAATGTACCCATAACCATTATTTATTTGCAACGATATTTTAGTGAGTCAGAATAGTGCTACCGAGGGGCAGTCGAATACTCCACTAAAACCAACAATTTTGACCAAACACTATCCCTGAAATAACTCTTATTCCTATTGTCTCCGAAATAACTCTTATTCCTATAATCGTTTGGTTATCATTTTCGGCCAAGATATTTACTAACAACTTAGTAATTCTCATAAGTATGATCCGCCATTTTCAGATCCTAAAGGATGGTACGAATTTGCCTCTGAAATAGAAGACAACATCCAAAACGAAACTATAAGACCCTATTTATTTTACTGAAGCCTGTGTTGTTACGAATCCTATGTGACAACTCTCCGAGGGGATAGCCTTCGCTAAACGACTAGCAAAGGGCCGTCTAAAGCAAACTAGTAGGCATAACATAGGAATCTCACGGTTCAAACTAATGGAAGAGATCGTAGGATATATTGACAAATATCCTTCACCCACTTACTATGAACTAGTTCCTCTGTTTACCTTGATATTGACTCATACAAAACACTTTCTGAATGGAGGCCACTTCCAGGGTGACACGAAGCGTCATATGAATCTCACGGTGTAAACTATATGGAGACGTGGTAGTTGAAATCTATATATCGTATAATAGAATTATATTCGAACAACTTCCTCTTATTCACCAAAATCTAGATTTAAGCTAAAAAATACTTTTCGAATGGAAGTCATTTCCAAGGTGACACGAAGTACCGCTTAAATCTGGATTGTGAACTCTTAGAGACGTAAGAGCTAAAAGTAACGTATCGAATATGTTATTAATCTCACACTGAAGTATTCTAATAACTTTATCATATAGAAGGTATTAAAATGCCACTGAAGTGTTCTATTTTGAGTAGATTTATACTTAGGTTCTTTTCGGCTAATAAAACAACCATAAGTGTATGTGATTTATCCAAGTATAACTCTTATAATTGGACTTTAACCTACGATGTCTAGGTGATAACCATTTTATTACCTCACATCACTCACGTCTGCTCATAAAACCAGTTACCAATGCTAAATAATTCAGCCATAATCCCCAGGTAGGAGGTGTTTCGTAAACCGTCAACTTAAGTACCCCCAGCCTTAGACAGGATTATATACCGGTTGAGTTTGTAACCTAGGTTTTATAAGTTTTAACAATTAAAATAGGTGGTCAACCTACGTGAGCATGCAACTGTTGTTTATGAATTTTAAATGTCTAACCTAATTTTATAACAACTTAGAAAACTTTATACATGCTAAACATCCACAACATACATGAGGCATTCAACTTTAATATAAAATTTATATTAAATACGAGAAATCCTAACATGCATACTACATATTATAACAATTATAACATACTTTCAATGCATGTAACATGCTTCCTATGGTGGG
The DNA here is from genome assembly GCF_009727055.1 of Benincasa hispida. Taxonomy (NCBI): domain Eukaryota; kingdom Viridiplantae; phylum Streptophyta; class Magnoliopsida; order Cucurbitales; family Cucurbitaceae; genus Benincasa; species Benincasa hispida. Next base: position 30,046,026 of record NC_052356.1, read on the forward strand.
ATTTTAAATCTAAATGGCATACTATATGCACATACAAAAATAAAAATAGTCAAGTTGTGGATATTCTTTTGCCTTCAGCGAGCTTGGCCCTCTCTCTCGTTTGAATTTTGCCGTTCTTTGTTCGATGGGGAAAGGATGGAGGTTATGACCCTCTTTTCTTTGCAGGGGAGGTTGAGCTTAGACAGGGAGAAGGGATTTTAATATTTGGAGTCTTAGCCTTTTTGAGGTCTTTTCTTGTAGATCACTCTTTCATTCTCTGCTGGATCCCTCTCCTCCGGCTGAGCCGTTTCCTGGGTGGGTAGGCTGTTAAACAGAAAAGATAACTCTTCCCGAGGCCCCCGCCGACGTCTACGGAATCCCTAACGTTGCCATCAGTCGCCACGTCCCGGTTCAAGAATTTTAACCCGATCTCCCTTTCGTATTCATTCGACCTGAGGCAAAAGAGAAGTCATACAAAGAAAGGTTCTTTCACGCAATGCATAACAGGTGAGCCTTTTATTTGGTAGGTAACATCATACATCAAATGCATAAATAATTAAACACAGACTGATATAGTTTTAGTTTTGGCAAAAAAAAAAAAAAAAAAAAAAAACAAGCAAACAGAAGCCTAATTATTACAAAACAGCTTCTGAACCACTCCCGAACTGCTCGAACTACTCCAAACGAACTCAAGTAGCTTGAACCGGACCCGAATCGTCTGAATCGGACCAGCTAAGTTTGCACCAGACCAACCAAGAACCATTCGAAGCTGAACCGGACCAAACCACAAGTGAACCGGTCGAATCGACATCCCTTGCACATGTTCAACATTTCACTAAGTCTCATCGTTTAGCAATGACAACCATCGTCTTGCATTTTGCAAGGTCGTTTAGTAAATGCTTGATCGTTTAGGTGCAAAAAGGTAAAAAATCGTTTAATGCCATCGTATAGCATTCAATGCATTGCCCAGCTGCCGCACGAAGGTATGCGATCGTGTAGTGCTATCGCATAGCAACTTGTCACATCACCTAGCTCCCGCATAGAGGTAAACGATCGCATAGTGCTATCACATAGCAACTCAACGCATCGTTTAGCTCTCAATCAAAGATAAACGATCGTAGTAAACGATCGCTCAGGGCTATCATATAGATCTTCATAACTATCACTTAGTTCTATCGTATAGAACATCATTGTGTTGTTCAACATCATAGGTAAGCGATTTGTTTAGTTCCATCGCATAAAAACTTCAACGCATTGCTTAGCACATGTCTACACGATCGCTTATCTCCGTATTTAAACGATCGCTCAGCGCTATCATGTAGCACTTCATCGCATCGCTTAGAGCACATCGTTGCTAAATGATCGTATAGTACCATCATATAGTAAATTCAACATATTGTTTAGTTCCCTCTCCAAAGCTAAACGATCGCTTAATGCTATCGTATAGCAAATTGAATGCATCATTTAGCTCCCGCAGGTACACGATCATCTAGCATTCAACATCATAACGACTAGTGCTCATTGCTATATGATCGTCTAGCTTTTCTTCACATCGTCTAACGTATGAAGCTAAACGATCGTTTAGCTACTGAAGTGCTCAACAGCGATAAGAACGGAGGCTGATTTTCTGGAACTACAACTCGGCCTCTTCGCTTGTTTCTTCGATTTACAGATTAATTTCAACTCCAACTAAATTATAAACTCTTGGGAACACATTAAAACTCATCAAACAAGAGCCAATTACAAATTTAAATGAGAAATTAAAGAGAATTAAATAGCCAAAACACAAAAAACCATATCAGTGCATCAGTTTCATATTTCTCATATAAAACACCCACCAAACCAAAATTAAACCAAATTGAATGCTTATTTGATGCTCTAATATCAATTGTAGGATTGTATCAACCGCAACGGAAGCACAAGGATCATCTAAACATTCAAATTCACTAATTTTGGCATAATATAAAGCATGCTTCTGCAAGAAAAATGGGTTTCAAGACATACCTCTTGTAGAACTTCTTCAAAGCTCCTTCTCCAGCTGCAATCTTCTCCATATCTTATTGTAGACCACCTCAAGATCTTCTCCACTATTCTCTTGGTGCTCTAGATTGAGTTGTGGGACTCAAAACAAGCTTGAATCAAGGGATGAAGGAGAAAAGCTCATTGCAGCAACCTTGTTGAAGAACCATTCTTCAAACCAGTTTTTCTCTCGAAAACTCTATATATTGCATGCCCGATTTTCACTCCAATCTTTTCATTATAGAGAAGAGCTGCATGAGTTGTAAGCATGCTTAGATAAGAAAAAGGCAAGACATTGCGATATGTGTGAGCTAGTTAGGTGATGGATAATAGAAAAATCTATTTTTCCATTTTGTGTTTTTGTTTTCTTTTCCTTTTTCAATTTTATCTAAAAAAAAAAATTGATTTAAAAAATCTATTTTGATTTAAAAATTAAAATTTAATTAATTTCATAAATTAATTATAAAATAAAGCTTAATTAATTTAATATCAAATATTAAATTAATTTTAACACGTATCCATCTTTATATATTTAAATTAGATTTAAATATATAAATTCTCCTATTACGTTTAATTCTAAAATTAAACATATAATTATATCTCATATAATTACTAATTCCCTTAATTCTAATTTGAACGTTTCAAATTAACTTATCATGTTATTCTAGAGCTAGTCTGTTACGAGCTAGTAGGGGGACCTCGCGGACCTACAGATCATGGGCTTCAACAATCCGAGATTAATTGGCTAAACTCATTAGACCAAATTAATCTCCATACGTTAACTAATGGATCATTCCACTAAAGCTCATAGTTGCACTCCTCTCACTGTAGATATATTATGTCCACGTGGCTTAACCATAATCAGCAAGTCGCCCCTTCACAGGTTGTTTGTAATAACGACTGGTCAAATATATGTTTTACCCCCGAGATTACGTCTTATTCCTCAAGTTCCTACTAATCCTCTAATGAACAATTGGTTTGTGATCCAATCACCAAACCAAACTCTCCCAGCTCAGTGAGAGGGTGGGGCCTTTGTTCAAAACCTGGATTCAGTACTTGAGTGAACAATCTTTCTCCTATCCCTAAATCAAGTAGGTGTGAACTTCTTCTTGCACCCTATGTCCTCAACTATCTATCCGGTCTTACCCCTGAAATGGGAGTCTTATTGAGCCGGCGTTGTTGAGCCAACCCTCAACTATGAAAATCTAATGGCAATCCCAAATAGACAGGAGTTCATAGTTAGCTCAGGATTAAGATCGAGTTACCTAGGTCATCTAGGTGAAATAGTCAATCTTAAACAGTAAACAGCGTTATAAAGTAAGAGTGATTGATTTCTTGGTCCTGATCTTATGCTAACTCATTGCATAGGATACCCCCACTCCTCATGTCATAACATGTACAAATTAGGATCACATCTTATGTAGCACTTTACAATTCTTTGTAACAACTACAGAGTAAGCCGCATCCAATGGTGTTACAAGAATAAGGTATCTAACCTCATTCATGTACCATAGATCATTTTGACTATTTATTCGAACCTGATCCACGCTTATGTCTCCAAATAAAGTTCAAGTATTCATACAATAGTCATGGGTCTTAGTTTATTGGATTTAGACTTTCATACAATTTATGAGACCAATAACAAGTATATTATGTTGGGGTTGATGCCCTAAAGTCTCGTATCCTATGGTTTGTAAACAGTATATACGAACATCTGTAATTGTTAATATATGATATTTACTTCACATCTTGTTGATTTGCTCGGTTATTTGTTTTATTTGCTTTACCACAAACCAATAAACATAAAATCCATGGTTTCTGTATGTGACTCAAGCATGTATGTGGTGACATACAAGTGGATCATGTCTTGAGTGATAACCAAAATGGTCTGTAGTAAATGGATAAAGAAGGAAAACCTTATCTTGGTAATGCTACGGACGCGGCCTGCTTTGTGGAATGGTCACAAGTGTTGTGACTTGTCACAGATGTCTGATCCTGATCATTTGTGTTGGGGACATGCGAGCGGGGGTGTCCTATACAAAAATTTTGTATAAGACCTGACCACGAAGTGTTAATGTCTCGTTATATAACACCGTTCATGACAGAGACTTCACTTCACTAGGATGACCATAGGTAACATGACCTCAATCCTGAGTGAGTTGGGAACTCCTGCATTGAGGGCGGTCATTTGATTTGTATGGTGTGAGTGGCCAGGTCGTCGATTAAACCTACCATTTTGGATTCATCTGATTTGGGAGTTGGGAACTCAGCTACACAAGATGGAATTCACTCCTTCCCCGAGTAGGGGTAAGTAAGATAGATGGCTTCTTTAAAGGCTGATTCCGGGGCTTGAACGATGTGGCGCCACACCACCTTCTCTTGGCCCGAGAGGTATTGACAACATAGTTTGACTATGTTGTATTGTTCATTAAAGGAATCAGTGGTACTTAAAGAGTGAAATGTAACTACAGGGGCAAAATAGTAAATTGGTCCAACTGTACTTACGAGCATCTGTGAAGGGTCATCGTACTCATGATTGGTTATATCCGATGGACACAGAAATATATCTATGGTAAGAAGAGTTCAGCTGTTAGTCTTTAGTGGAATCATTGACAGTTAATGGATGGTGGATCTCGTGGCTAAAGAGTTTAGTCAGCTATTCACGTACCGTTGGAGCTTCGAACCACAAGTCCATTAGGTCACCTAGGTAGCTTGGATAAAATCGAGAACCAGTGTTTGGGTTAATTTGAAGTGTTCAAATTGACAAGAGGAAGTTCAATTATATATGATATAATTGGACTAGGTAATTATATATGATATAATTGGCTAAATGTATGAAATACATTATTCTGGAGGAAATTAGATATAAATATGATTTATATCAAGTACAGGAGAAAATACTATAGTAGATATATGATATCAAACTATAGCATATAATTATAATATGATTATATTTATTAATTAAATTAATTAATTAATTATTTGATAATTAACGGATTTATCCACGTTCGGACGTGGAAAGTGGGGTTGCGATGGTTATGGTAACCGACAGACTAAAACAATGAAAATGATTTTAATTTTGATCAATTCGTGCATTCGTATTATAGGCACTCCCAAAAATAATCCGTGAAAACGATCGTGAGACCCTATACGATAGAAGCTCATCTGTCTAAACGATTGTCTACATCACTTGTTCTCTAAACAATCGTATACGTTTTTCCTAAACGATCGTCCAGTCTTTCCTACACGATCGTGTAGCTTTACTATACCATAAGCATTTCCACTATATGGTAGCAGAGTTTCGTCTCCCACTTGCTTATCATCTACACAACGCCTTCTCCTCCGTCCTCTACCAAACTCATCAAAGCCCACTCTTTGGGTTTTTTACGCCAAGGATACCCGAGTTTCTCTTGTGGTGGTTTCGTCCCCTCTGCATTGTTCCTGTATGTTCGAATCGTGTTGTTGTAGTCGACATACTCGCCGAGTGCTGGTAGATTAGTGGGAGGTTTTCTGCTGCTTAAGGTTCAGACATACGAAAAGAGTCTTCATCTAGTATGAACTTTTTTCTTGTTAATTATTGTATTCTGAGCATGCCGATAATGAGTTTTTCATAACTATATGTGTTGAATGTATGTCGTTTGTGTTTCGGTCACTATGAAATCGGAGCGATCTCCATGGTATGAGATCCTTCATATTGATAATAGAAAATGTTTATCATTTTATAAACTGCGAGTTTTCAGGATATAAAATCCAACAGTGAGCCTGATAAGGTCTTAAATTTGGATAGCATACACAACCAAAGACATGAACAGAGGAGAGATCCAACGTGCTGTGAAGAAGAACTTCCATGGGGCTTTTGTCCTGAAGAACAGGGGATGGAAATGAGTTAATCAACATAGTAGCAGTCTAGAATGCATATCACCATAGATGCAGGGGCATTTTGGCTTGTGCGAGGAGTGTGAGACCAGTTTGAACAACATGTCGATGTTTACACTTGGCACGACAGTTTTGAGCTAAGGTGTATGGGCAGGAGACTCTGACCTAAATGCCTAGATGCTCACAGATGTAGGCTACTGCTTTAAATTCACCACCTTCATCCATTTGTAGTAATCAGAGGGTTTTGTTGAATTAAGTGAGAACAAAGGACCGAAAGTGTTGAAAGGTAGAGGTTGTATCATTCTTCTGTTTTAACGGATATAACCAAGTAAACCTACTGAAATCATCGATGAATAAGACATAGTACCGAAAGCCATTAGTTGATGGCATTGGAGCAGGCCCCCAAAGGTCAGTGTGCACTAAATTGAAAGATATTTGTGCATGAGAGGAAGAAGTAGAGAAGGCAGATTGTGAGTGAGAGGAAGAAGTAGAGAAAGCAGATTGTGAGACTTTCCAAACTGACATGCTTCACAAAAGAAATTCTCAATATCAGAAATTTTCTAAATACATCCACTAATCAGTTTTACCAAAATTTTAGAGGATGGATGTCCAAGCCGCCGGTGTAAAAGCAGTTTGGAAATGGTTATGTTGGTTGTAAAGACAGGCAGAGAAGATGAAAGGGAGGACTGAGTGGTCAAGCTAGCACCCGGTAACCTTGATCTAGTGAGCGCATTATTTATCAACGAGCTGACGATGTCCAACTGATAAAGCCCATCCTTAAGCTTGCCTTTCAGAAGTGCCACCCCCGATTCCTTGTCCTTAACCACACAAAAATCAACATGAAATTCAACAAGGATGTTATTGTCTTTAGCTAGCTTAGAAACACTGACCAAAATTTTAACTATTTCAGGAACATAGAGTATATTAAAGAGAGAAAGAACACCAGAGTTAGTGAGTAGGGTTGATGATCCATATTGGGATATATTGAGTGGAGTACCATTGTCGACAATGACTTTATCAGTACATGTGTAGGTGGTGGGTGAATGGAGGAAGGTGGGATTGCTTGTTACATGAGTCGAAGCTCCACTGCCAATGTACAAATTGGTATCAGCAACAGTTTCAAGGGAGGCAATACCATAGTGGCTAAGCAATGTTGAGTTGTTCTGTTCTTGATTTCTAGTGGGTGGAAGTTGGGTGGACTCAGCTCTAGTGTGTGTTTTTCGGGAATTGTTGAATTTGTCGGGGATTGTTGAATTCTTTGTTGTAAAGGAAGAAGCATATATCAGTGGTGTGGCCAAGTTTCCCGTAGGTTTGACATGTTGGCCTGCTTGTCGAGGCATTGTTCCAGTGGCCCCTCCCTCTGTTTCGGCCTCCCTCTCCTCTGAAGTTCAAGGGCTGAGAGTTTCCTCGAGGATTGCGGTAGGAGTTTGCAGATGTGTGAGGGCTGCCTTGTACAACATTCACAGAGGCTAAATTGGAAGAGAGGGAAATATTGGAAGTGATCCCTGTCTTAATTGCAAGCTGATACTCAAGCCGTTTTTCATACGAGAGGAGGTCGATTGTAGATCAGACCATTGGACTGTGCCTTTACTTTGGACTGCTACTACCACGGGATTGTACTCTTCGTCTAGTCCAGACAACACGTTTGAAATAAGATCAAGAGGAGAGACCAGAGAACCTGCAAGAGCAAGGCCGTCAGTATACCGTTTCATCAAGGTCAAGTACTCACTCATTTTTAGAGCCCCTTTGCGAGTTTGTTGAAATAGCCTTTTGAGATAGTCTGTTTCAACCCTTGATTGTATTTCGACTAGTTCTTGGACTGCTTCCCACAAGTCTTTGACGGTTTGAAAACCCATCACCTGAGTTTCTATTTCATCCTAGCAGAAGCTGGTTGACGGAAATCCACGCATCATAGGCTGGATTTGGTTGTAGCTCGATTTCAGACGTCACTGTTGCAGCTAGATGGGAGCTTGAGCTCTCGCCGGAGTGTTCATTGATTTTCTTGATGATGAACCGATTGGGACAGGGATTTTCCCCTATTAAGTATCCTTCTAATCGATAACTTCTGAGCATAGGCCAGGAAAGATTTTGCCATAAAAGAAAGTTTGATCTATCCATTTTAATGGATGTCACTTGATTCAACAACTGATTTAGAGGAGGTCCTGTGATGTTGTCGTTGTTGGCAGCTCCAGGAAGCGCAACAGAGGGGACAATTGTTGTGTTCACCATGGTTGCTGTGTTTACCTTGGCTCTGATACCAAGATAGGAAACTAGAAAAATAAACAAGGAAGGAAGAAGAATGATGACAATGGCCGAAGAAATTAATTTCCTTTTTACTGCTTTTAGTATATAATTTTTCCACACTTTACATTGTACAGAGGGTTCCCCTTTTATACACACAAGAGCAAGAATATGGACAAAAATGAATAACGGATTTTTTTTTGTAGGGAGAAAGACGACCATTGCAACCAATTTGTTATGAAGAGAGGACAGCCACGGTGGTAGGGAGGATGAGCTCAGCTTCTTTATGGCGCCTCGTCATCTGCTGAGTAGACTGGTCCTTTATCCTTGTCACACCCAATGTAACTCGAATGCATTACGAAGTTCATATCCTTAGGCAGAAATTACAGAATGCGAAGATCTAAAGAACCCACAGAAAAGCACTCAATCAACAAAATCCTCAAAAAAGTGGAAAAATCCATCCCAAATGAAAATTTTCAGAAAACATACCGTCTTGCGTGACAAGTGGGTAATCATCTGCAGTGAGACGAATAAACCAGTCCCAATTCGGTGACAGGTGGAGGAGCAGCGAAGCATTGTAAAGCGTTGAAGAAACTGTGGAGGAGCCTTTGAGATACACAAAATCAGCCTACCGATTACATCGACATTCTGAGCAGCTCTGAAAATGGGAACCGATTCGACAGCGAGGGCAAGAGAATCGCGCTCCGATGAGGAGCCGAGAGATCAAGGTGAAGAAGGTAGTGATTCTGAGGATGATAAATGGCGAGAAGAAGGCGAAGAATCCAATCGAAATTGCCATTGGATCCGGAATGAGATAAGCCATAGAAGGGGGAGTGGGATCGGAAGAAGCATTGCTGCTATGGAAGATAGTCCTTATTTTAAATTAATTTTATTTAATTTAAAATTATTTAGATTAATTTTATGATATTTTTAAATATAGAAAAATAAATTAAAATATTTACAAAATATAACAAATTTTAGAAGTATCATGATAGACGCTGATGAACATCGATAAACTTCTATTAGTATCTATAAGTGATATTGATAGACATTGATAGTCTTTCAATGTCTATTAGTATCTATCATTGAAGGTTCTCAAATTTTACTATATCTTATAAATATTTTCAACAATTTTACCATTTAAAATAATTTTTTCTTAATTTCATTTAATTTAAAATTATTTATATTAAATGACGGTATTGTTTTATTTTAACTATTTTAAAAAATAATAATTTAACTATTTTCTAGAATTGTCCACCATATTGCATCATGAAATGACCACACAAAGGTCAATATTTGTAATACCTTTAGATATTGCATCAACTTATGTAATATAAGCTTGGACATTTTTTTTGCTAAAATTTCTTGCCTTAGCCATGTCCTATTTTGTTGCAATTGAAGTACTTGCTATTGCTATTGAATTTTTTTTTGTCGATCGTTGTCGTTGAGGTGAACCTTCACTAGAAAACTTCCTTTTCTTGTTATTTTATGGTCTATTTTCTGCATATTGGCCTTGGAGTCTATAGTACCATCAAATAGAATATTTTTTTTGCTTTTATGCTCTTCACTTCAATCCCAAGACAACTACAAGTTCCTCAAGTTGTATCTCCTTGCATTTATGTTTGAGATAATTTTTGAAATCCTCCCATGAGAGTGACAAATTTTCAATTATTGTTGCTACCTAAAATGATTCAATCAAAGTCATATTTTCAACATGCATATCATGAAGAATTACTTGAATTTTCTTGAACCTGGTTGATCACAATATTAGAATCCACCATTTTGAAATATATAAATTTGGCCACCATTTTATAATCCAAAACTAGAATTATTATTCTTAATTATATATTCACAAAAAAAAAGAGAAAAATAAACTTCACCCAATGAAATAGATGGAGATTAAAAACAAATACACCTTTTGATCTATATATAAATCAATTTGAAGAAATAACGTACTTATAACAAATTAATTCGTGGTTATTCGAATAGTTGTGTCCTTTCTTCAATTTAGTTATTTATGAAAATATGTATCGTACTCATATAAGAATGCAACTTATGGAATTGAAATAATGCAACCACATGCCATTTATTTCAACAGAAATCACACTGCAATCACCCGATATTCATTTGAAAAATCCATTTAGATATTGATAAACCAATTTGGACATTCAGATAATTGTAGAAACAAAAATTGGCTGTAAGATTTAGGACTTTTAAAAATATTTGAAAAGATTACATAAGATTTGAGAAAAGTTATTTGAAAAAATTATGTAAAGTGTTCACTTGGCTGAGATTTTACCTAGAAAACTCAAAAGAAAAAAAACGGTAGATTGAATATAAGATTACAAAAAAAAAGTTACATTTTTATTTGAATCTCGATGGCTGATCTCGATTAGAAAAAACTATTTCAATAAATTCTCTTAAAAGGACAGGAAAAAAGTCACTAATTGTGAAAAATAAAAACATTTTAGGGTTTTTTTTTATATAATCTCTTCCTTTCTTTGTACCCACACACTTTGATCCACATTTCTATATTTTAATGGTTTTAACGTCAACTTGAGAGATAAATAGGCATTTTAATTATAGAAAAATAGTATTTTTGTTCTTAAGTTTTAGCTTTTGGATCTAGTTTTAAATTATTCTCTAGTTTCGAAATGTTATTCTTAGATTTTGAATTTGATTTCAATTTAGTCTCTAGATTTCAAAATGTTATACTTTTACCATTAAGGTTTGAATTTTGTTTCAATTTAGTCTCAAAGTTTAAGATTTAAGACTCATTCCATGCTCGTTTTCTATCTTTTGTGTTAATGTCTATTTAATAATTTAAAAGAATTAAAGTAATTTTAATTAATTAAATGTTCCTATTTTTCATCACTATTAAAATTAATTTTTAAACTTCATTTCATATTTATTTTAAATTAATTAATAGACATTGGTGCCAAAGATTAAAGGTGAGTATTTAGAAAAATCGAGGTTAAAAATGTAAATTTTGAAACCTATGGATCAAATTGAATAAAAAATCATACCTCAAGAGTAAAAATTATAACATTTTGAAATCTAAAGACTAAATTGAATCAAACTCAAAACTTAAAAACTAAAAGTATAATATTTTTAAATCTAGATATTAAATAGAAACTAGGCCTAAAACTTAGGTACCAAAAGGATAAAAGATTTTTCCACCCTTTTTATATGTTAAAGAAATTTATGAAATAAAAAAATAAGCAATACAATATGTAAATAAAATACTAAATAATAAATATTTAAGCTCATTTAAAGCGTGAAATATATGTTTATTTATTAATTTATTTAATATTTAATCTTTATAGTTTTCTTAGAAAATTTCATAAACGTCGGTCTCTTATCAATATTTCTATCAACATTTTATATAACTAAGACATTTGCATCTTCGTTGACATTGATATTCTAAACATTGTTTATAATTTGACTGCTCTTATAAACCTAGCTAAACTAGTTAAGACATATACTAAAAAGTATATATTTAAGTTCGGTCATGTCAAACTTTGATGATATTTTGATGATATATAGTTCATCAAGGTGTACTTTCTTACAAGTTAAAGGTTCATATATTCACTCCAACTCTCGTTTAATTTGATTAACAAAACATAGTTAAACTATTAAAATGTCTATTCAAGCAATGTTTAATGTATAAGATATTGATTACTATTCATTGATAGTTCAATCTCATTTATATTGGATTAAATTCAAAAGAATAACGATAAATAATAAATACAAATATGAACACATCTTTGATTTAATGGATTGAGGGATTATTTACCTTATTAAAAAGTCAAAAGTTCATGTCTTTTCACTCTTGTTTTTCAAATACATTCCCAATGTTTTAAAGTCCTTGAGTTTGTCCATGAATAGATTAAAAATTCCCTATAAAGTCCTCTTGACAAGAGTGGTTAAAATTTGTAGCAAAAACTTGATATATATATATATAGACTTAGTTGTATTAATGTAACAAGTTCGTGCAAGTGCATGTTCAAATATCTAATAAAAAATAATTTATATGATAAATTAGTTTGATTACATTTGTTGTTGTTTACCAATGTTCCTAATCATAATTAAAAGTAAAGGTCACCTTCAAATTTGTAATCAAAACGTACAATCTAATTGGGGAATCAATGTTATACTCAATTCAATTGCATTTGAAAATTATGTGAGACCTACTAGGTTTACCGATATTGTTATTAGAAGAATTATGAATCTTCCACTATTTCTATTACCATTTTCTCTACCTTAATTGATTGACCATAAACTGTAAAGGTAAAGGAAACATTGAGAAGACAATGCAAAGTAAACACTACTGAGTAAACAACATCCACTATAATCTGATTGCATTTGCAAAATATTTTAATAACATGATCAAAAGTAATCCAATTAAATTTAAATTATTATATTATTGATATGTCAATAGAATATCATTATAATTACATTCACTTTAATTACGAATTGATAAACTGTCGCCTTAAAACTTGTGGAGTGGAAGAAATGTTGGGGTCAAAGATGGAAGAAAGACATGCCATATTCAAATATATATATATATTTTGGACGGTATTTTGTCCTTCGTTTGAAAAGGAAAAGTGGTTTGTTATTCTAGTGGCTATTTTCCTATTAGGTGGCATAATCATGGATTTTGTCTTCATTCTTCTCTAGTATAAAATATATACATATATATTCTTTTTCAAATTACTTGATTTTTAAACATTGAAAAAGGTCTATTCAATCGATTTTAAAGATTTTACCTTTGAAAAAAATAAATTTGAAATTTTAATCTTGTATCTTATTTATTCTTCCATTTTTATTTTACGTCTAATAGATCATTCAAAAAATAATTGACATGTTGGAATAAAATGTAAATTTAATGCTTAATGAAACTATAAATTTCCAATTATGTTTAGTAGATCTGTAGATTTTTTTAAAAAAATCGAAGGCTCAATGACTACATTTGCAATTTAAAAAGTTTAGGGGTGAAATAGATCACGAATCTCAAAATGTAGGGATTAAATTAAATTTATAATTTAACCTATATTTCAATTTATGGATAACTTTATAGATAAAAATACTGTATAATATTTTAAAAGTCAATGATTCGATTTGATAATTTGCAATGGGTAAGCTCAAAATTTCACCGATTTATGATAGATGTGAAAGGAAAAAGAATGATATATTTGAAGGATAGGACTTAGAAGGTTGCTTTTAAAAGTTGGTAGGTATGTGGTTTTGAACGTAAGAAAAACTTAAAAAGTAATTTTAAATAAATTTATAAATAATTATTTTACCAAACAAGTTAAACGTATAAGATTTTACCATAATTTCTGCTTTGGCCATTGGAAAAGCAATCTCAAACAAATGGCTAGGCATATAATCTCAAGTAAAAGGTAAAAGTTCTAACTTTAAATCTTAAAAATAGTGTTGAACCAAAAAAAAAAAGGTTTTAAATGTGTCATATAGTTAAGTTACTAAATTAATTTTTGATTTAATTATTTAAGGATGTGCAATAAATTCCGAAAATTAAAAAGTTCCTCATAGGCAAATTAATTTTAAATTGGTGTTCATAAATATTTTAAAGTATTTGTGACTAACAAATTGTGAGGGGCCGATTAGTAGTCATTTAGTTTTTTTTTTAAATTAAGTTTAGGGACACTACTTTCACATCTAAATTTCTTCTTTTGTGATATACTTTTTACCAATGTTTTAAAAAACCAAACCAAAATTTGAAGAAAAAAAAAATTTTTTAAAAACTTGTTTTTGATTTTGGAATTTAGCTAAGAATTCAACTATTGTAACATGCAAATCATTGTAAAAAATTAAGAGGAAATAGGCCAGAAAATGAAATAGTTACTAAGTCTAGACTTTTAAGTTTGTCTATGGCATTTAAAAAATGCACACAAAACTATTAGACAAAAAAAAAAAGTCATTCTCTAATAGACATAAAACTTGTCTAATTGGTTCATGAATCTCTAAAAAGTCTCAATAATGACCAATTTGACATAAATTAAAAATGTAGAAATTTAATTAGACAATCTAAAAATTCATGAATAGTATAATTTTACAAATTTAGAGATACACTTTATTAATTTAAAGTTAATTACAAATTTGGTCTTTATAATTTGAAAAAATTTAGAATCTAAATACTTATGATTTATAATTAGAAGATCCAGGTGGTTTGATAAAATCCTCCTAAGTAGTTTCTATGACAGAGATTATTTATGAGATTATATCAAACTATAATAACTAATTGATTCTATCTTTTAAAATCATAAAATTAAATTTTAACTTTCTTCAAATGATGGACCAAATTTGTATTTCACTCCTTTAGCATAAATTCAACCATATGTTTGCAAGACATAATTTCATCTTTAGATCAAAATAGCCATTTAAGTTGAGAAATATAATTTCCAAAAATGATAAAACTCACAAATTATTTTTTTAAAAAAAACGAAAGTTTTTGCCCTAATGTCATTATCCTTTGAGTTTCTTCTACACCTACATTTTTAGAATTGATTAACTACACTCGAGAATATATATATATATTTAAAAAAACAATCTTTATATGAAAATTTGAAAATTCATAAGATAAAAAATTGCAACGTTCATGTAAAGTTGTAATTTGATAAAATTGGAAAGTAAAGGTTTAAAGATACAAGATAAGCACGTGGACTAAAAATATAAATTTGGAAGTAATAGTCGAATAAAAAGATTTAAATTAAGATATTATAGAAGAGGGCGTGTGTTGTTTGTTGACCGTTCACACAATAAAGAGACAAAGCAATGTGTGAGCAATTTAGCATGGGAAAATGGAAATAATATAATAGAGAAATTTTCACAAATACAAAAATCAATGTAAAACTATTTAAAGAAATAATCATAAAAGAATACTGATAGACTTCTATTAATCTCTAAAAAAAATTAAAATTTTACTATTTTATGTAAATAGTTTTTTTTTTTTTTTTTTTTTGAAAATTATCCTATATAATAATAATAAGAATGATGAACTTAAGGAAGTTTCATGTAGAAACTAGAGATGTTCATACCTAAGCTGAGAATAAAAATGACATCTTTGTCCTCATCTCTATTCTCCTTATCATTTTTCATTTCCATGAGATTCTTCGTTTAATTTCATCAGACCAGAGTGGAGATTTCTATGGAGAATTCACGGGATTAGGTTCCTCACGGGTAATTTTTTTTTCAATTTATTTTTTATAAGAAATAATTAACTTAAATAACTATTATTGAAAATTGTAATAAAATAGTTAATTTTTCACTTTAAAAAATCATTTAAATGATTAATTTTCGATGTAGATCAATTTAAATAGAAATCACTCAAAATTTCTAGTGGAAAGAAATAATTGTGTATAAAATTATTCATATATAATCTAAATCTAAATGTCAATTTAAACATATTCATTATCTTTGTCATTAAACTATAAAAATTTATATTTTAATATAATATTTATATTATAAATATTATAAAAAATAGATGCCCATTAGATGCTTATGCTTAGTGTTTATTGATCATGTGTCATGTCCCAATTTTTTCAAAATGTTGTCCATGTGTCTTATAAATACTCATTATTAGTGTTCATGTAATCCACCTCCCACTTGCCAAATTGCCTATAAATAGTGACATTTGGTAGGGGTGTTCAAATAACTCGACAACTCGAACAATTCGAACTACCCAACAAAATATAAGGGTTGAGTTGGGTTACTTTTGTTCTTGGCTTGGGTTGGGTTCAACTTTTTCTATTTTTGTTGGGTTAGGTTCAACTTTTTCTATTTTTGTTAGGTTGGGTTGGGTCGTAGGTTGCTAAAATAAATTTTGGGTTGACCAAACCTAACCCGGATTTTATATATATTAATAATACATATACATATTTGTTTAAAGTTTGATAGATTGTATTAATTAATTTGTGATTTTTTAAATAATTTTCTTTTAAAATTGTTATGATATTCGTTTTTGTTTAATGTTTGCAATAAATATCATAATATTTGGTGTTTAGCATTTGAATTTTATGATATTTTAGTTATTAATTATATAAATTTACATACTTTTAATTAAAAAAAAAAAAGTTATAACCTGATAACCCAACTCAACCCAACCCAACCCAACCCAACCCAAAATTTTAAGAGTTGGGGTGGGTTCGGTTGGAGACTTTATTTGGGTTTCCTACCCAACCAGAATTTTTGGGTTGGTCCTAAAAACACCTTCAACCCATCCCAACCCATATAAACTAGCATTTGGAGGGTTTTGAAAGAAAACAAACATGGGGCAAATTCCAAAAGGTTTGGAGAAAGTGGAGAAATCTAAAATTTGTTATTTTATTTGCTTTTGTTATTTATTTTATTTTATCTATTTATATATATTATGTTTAATTTATTTTAATATTTATTTTTTCCATATATTTATATTATATTTATTTATCTTAATTTATATTTTATTGACATCTGTGTTCCCATTTTGCTCCTCAAATTCACAACACGTTATCAGCATGACCTCTTGTCGTTTTTCCCACTAAAAGTAGGTCCTAAAGGTATGTCGGTTTTCCCCTCTTCGTTATAATAATAAATTCAATGTTATTTTTCATATTTAATATCTATTAAATTTCTAACATAAATACAATATTTTATGATAGTGATACCATGACAAATCCCACAAAATTAAGAATTTTCCGCCCTTGATATTAACGGTAATAATTATTTGTCATGGATGCTTGATGTCGAAATCCACCTGGATATTATGAATCTTGGAGAGACTATTAAATAACGAAATATAACATCCAGTCAGGACAAAACAAAAGCTATGATTTTCCTTCGTCATCATCTCCATAAATGATTGAAAATGAAATATCTTACAATAAAAGATCCTTATATCTTGTGGAAAAATTTGAAAGAGACGTATGTTCATAAAAAAAAAAAAACAGTTATTCTTCCTAAAGCTCGTTATGAGTAGATGCACTTGAGGCTACAGAATTTCAGTATGTAATTACAACTCTGCATTATTTAAAATTAGTTTGAAATTGTTATTATGTGGAGAGAAAATTACTGATGCTGATATGTTAGAGAAGATATTTTCAATATTTCATATCTTAGATATGCTCATGCAGCAGCAATATCGAGAGAAAGGTTTTAAACAGGATTTTGAATTAATTTCATATCTTCTCGTGGTCTAACAAAATAATGAGTTATTGATGAAAAATCATGAATCTCGACGAATCGAAATGACACCATTCTCTAAAGTGAATGCTATGAATTTAATAATAATCATGGTCGAGGTCGTGATCGTGGTAGAGGAATAAATAATTATTATTTTTGTGGTGGTCATTTTAATCATTCAAATTTCAAAAGAACCACATAAAATGATGATCACAAAGGAAAAGCCCCACAAGATAAGAGTTCAAAAAGCGTTGAAAATAAATGCTTCCAATGCGAAATGATTGGGCATTGGTCACGAATCTGTCATACGTTAAAATACTTGGTTGATCTCTATCAAGCTTCCCTGAAGGAAAAAGATAAAAATGTGGAAGCAAATTTTGCATACCAAGATAGTGACATATTTGATCCATCTCATATGACAAATTTGGATGTGACAGACTTCTTTGAATCTTTTGAAGAGAAAATTGGCAGAATTGATGGAACATCAAGTGTTTCATTTAACTTTGAAAATATCTAGATTTATTGTTTTTTTCCTCTTCATGTTATTTTTTCTTCTCTTAGTAGATGTTAACCTTTGTATATTCCAAATGTTGTTTTTCTTATTGTAATTATTTTCTTTTAATGAAGAAACTTACATCATTTTCATATGTTGGGTGACTAAAAAATGAGTAAAAAAGATCTATGTTTAGCAGATAGTGCATCTAAACATACAATACTTACAAGTAGAAAATATTTTTCCAAACTGACAATGCTGGAAGCAAAAGTCAATACGATATCAGGTTCTGCAAACCTAATTGAAAGCTTTGGAAAAGCAAATATTATTTTGCCTAGATGAACAAAATTTATAATTGACAATGCATTGTTGTCTAGTTAATAAAAGAGAAATCTACTTAGTTTTAAAGATATACATTGTAGTAATTACCATATTGAGACTAATAGTAAGCACAATGTGGAATATCTATATATCATATCTACTGTCTCATATGAAAAACATATACTGGAAGAGTTGTCTGCTTTATCTTCTGGATTATATTACTCATATACGAGTAATTGAAGCATATGCAACAATGAACTTGAAGTTTATTACTTTAGACATATTTATAATTGGGCATGACTGATTGGGTCATCCAGGATCTATAATGATGAGGATAAATATTGAGAACTCTAATGGATATCCATTGAAGAGCCAAAAGATTCTTCAATCCAATGAATTATCATGTGATCCTTGCTCTCAAGGAAAATTGATAATTAGATCATCACCAGCTAAAGTGAGGATTGAATCACCTGCATTTTTAGAACAAATTCATGGTGATATATGTGGACCTATTAACCTACCAAGTGAACCATTTAGATATTTTTTGGTGTTAATAGACGCATCCAGCAGATGGTCACATCTGTGTTTAATATCAAGTCGAAATCTTGCATTTGCAATATTATTTGCTCAAATAATTAAATTAAGAGCACAATTTTCTGATTATACAATTAAGACCATTCGTTTTGATAATGCTAGTGAATTTACATCCCAAACTTTTGATAACTATTGTATGTCAATTGGGATAAATGTTGAACATCATATAGCTCATGTTCATACACAAAATGGTTTAGCAGAATTATTCATAAAATGTTTGCAGTTAATTGCTAGACCATTGATTATGAGAGCTAAGCTTCCTACCTCTGTATGGGAACATGTTATTTTGCATGCAACGCCACTTGTACGCATTAAGCCAGTAACTTATCACAAGTACTCGCCATTAAAATTAGCTTATGGTCATGAGCCAAAGATTTCACATCTAAGAATCTTTGGATGTGCAATATCTATTCCAATTTCTCAACCACAACGTACTAAGATGGGTCCTCAAAGGAGGTTAGGAATATATATTGGATATGATTCCCTATCAGTTATCAAATATCTTTAACCCTTGACGGATGATGTATTTATTGCACGATTTGCTGATTGTCATTTTAATGAGACAATTTTTCCAACATTAAGGGGGAGGAATTAACAAGTTTGAAAAAGAAATTACATGGAATACATCATTATTGTCTCATTTAGATCATCGAACAGATCAATGTGAACTTGAAGTTTAGAAGATAATTTATTTGTAAAATATAGCAAATCAGTTACCAAATGTATTTATAGATGTCATGAAAGTAACTAAATCACATATATCACCTGCAAATGTTCTATCGAAAATTGATATCCTAACACAACAAGTTGTCACTAATGAGTCTAGAATACCCTAGAAGTGTGGTAAACCAGTGGGTTCCAAAGATAAAAAACCTCGGAAAAGAAAGATAATTACTAGTCAAGAAGACTTGGTTGAGAATGTAAATACACCTAAAGAAATCCTTGACATGACTAGTGAGGATGGTGAAATACCTAAAGATAATAATGAGATTTCAATAAACTATGTCATGACAGGAAAAAGATGGAACCGAACTCATGTAGGTATTGACAACATTTTTGCATATAATGTTGCTCTTGATATTATATCTGAAAATGATGATTCTGAATCAAACTGTTGAAGAATGTCGATATAGAAAAGATTGGCTTCAGTAGAAAAAAGAAATCAAGGCAGAATTAAACTCACTTTCAAAACGTCAAGTTTTTGGACCAATAGTCCGATCATCAAAAGGTGTCAAACCTGTGGGATACAAATTGGTATTTGTAAGAAAAGATATACAAATAACGTGGTCACAAGATATAAAGCAAGACTAGTTGCACAAGATTTTTCACAAAGTCCTAGTATTGATTATGAGGAGATGTATTCTCCGGTGGTGGATGCAATTACATTAAGATATTTAATTGGCCCGACTATATATGAAAGTCTAGACATGCATCTTACAGATGTAGTCACGAATGGATCTTTTGATAATGATATTTATATGAGAATCCCAAAAGGATTTAATGTACCTGGAACATTTGAATCAAATTTTGGGAAATTGTATTCAATAAAGTTACAGAGATTTCTATATGGAATGAAACAATCAGGACGAATGTGGTACAATCGTCTGAGTGGATATTTGTTGAAAGAATGATATCAAAAAAATCCAATATGTCCATGTGTTTTTATAAAGAAATCACAGTCAGAATTTTCTATTATAACTGTATATGTTGACGACTTAAATATAATTGGAACTTCTGAAAAGCTTTCAAAGGCAATAGAATACCTTAAGAAAGAATTGAGATGAAAGATCTCGGAAAAACAAATTTTTTTCTTGGCTTACAAATTGAGCATTTAACATATGAGATATTTATTCATCAGTCAAGTTATATTTTTAGACAAAGTACATCCATTGTACATTCTAATAGAAGTTTGTTCATTAGATGTGAGGAAAGATATATTTCGACCTCGAGTTGATAATGAAGAACTTCTTGGACCTAAAGTACCATTTAGTGCAATTGGTGCACTTATGTATCTTGCCAATATTACAAGACCAGATATTATTGGGAATGTCATAGAACTCGTAGTTTGTGTTAAAAATTCTATTTATCAATAAAATATTATTGAGTAACTTATTCAACAAAGTTGTTGATTTTGCAGTCTATTATGAAAATCCAATAAACATATCCATGGTTATAGTGTGAATACTTTAACTTTATGTGATGACATAAACAGGATCAAGTTAATAGTATATAACCTAAATGGTTTAATAAATATATGGATGAAATTGGATATTTCATCCTGGTAACATTATTGAATGCGGCCCATTTTGTAGGTAATACAAGTGATGTGATCCATAGATCATTCATGTAGAGACATGTAAGTGGGGCATCCTGTGCAATGAGTTTGCATATAGAGTAAACCACAAAATAGTCACTTTTTCTTTATAACAACCGTTTATTGTTAAAACTGACTATTTAATTTTAAGTAACCTAGGATAACTCGATCTTAATCTTGAGCTAGCTATGAACTCCTGTTTGTTCGGGATTATCCTTTGATTTGCATGGGTAAGAGTAGTCCAACAGCACTGCTCAATCAGCCTTCCATTTTGGGGATAAGACCGGATGAATAGCTGGGGGACATAGCACTACAAGATGGAATTCACTCCTACTCGATTTAGGGTTAGAAGATAGGTTGTTATCTTAAGTACTGATTCCAGGTCTTGAACAATCGGGACCCCGCCTTCTCATGATAGAGAAAGGACCGATTCATAAGTATTATAAATTAAATTGTTCATTAGAGGGTCAGTGGGAACTTAAGGAACGAGATGTATTCACAGGGGGGAAATGGTGATCTTGACCCAGCTGTGATTACGAACGACCTATGAAGAATCGACTTACTCATCATGGTTATATCAAGTGGACATAAATCTCGGATCGTTGGAGCCCATGATCTGTAGGTCCACGAGGTCCGCCTACTAACTCGTAAATGGATTAGCTTTAGAGTAGCATGATAATTTAATTTGAAACGTTCAAATTAGAATTAAACAGAATATGAGAATTTATATTTAAATTTGATTTAAATATATGAAGGTGGATTTGTGTAAAATTAATTTCATATTTGATATTAAATTAATTACAATTCATTGAATTGTTTAAATAATTATTTATTAATTTTATTAGAAAATTAATTTTACAAATTTAATAATATTTTCAATTTTTTTTGAAATTAAATTGATTTTTGAAATCATTTATGAAATTGAAAAGTTGGAAAAATGACACAAAATAGAAATTTGATTTTTTTCATTAAACCTTCAACTAGCTCACACCAAACCCACCTATTTTGGCTTCAATAACTCCAAGCATGAGCTGCATCTCATGCAGCCATCTTCTTTGCATGAAAGACCTGCAATAAATAAAGAAGATTATAGTGGAATTGAGGCATGCATCAAAAGAGTTTTTACAGAAAAATTCGGGTTGAAGAAATTGTTCTTCAAGTGGGTTGTAACAGTGAGCTTTTTTCAAAGCTTCTTTCATTCAAGCTAATTTTGAGTCCCACAACTGATTCTAAAGCTCCAAAAGAATAGCGGGGAAGATCTTGAGGTGGTTCACAACAAGTTTCGGAGAAGATTACAACTGAGAATCAAGAAGTGAAGAAGTTCTACAAAGGTATGGCTTCAAACCCTCTTGTGATTGATGAGCATGCTTTAGTTACTGCCTACGGAGGGTTGTAACATAGGATTCAGAACAACTCAAACTTCAATAAAATGAATAGGGTCTCATAGTTCCTTCTTGGGTATTAGTCTTTTATTTCGGAGGCATACACATACCGTTCTGTAAGATCTGAAAATGGCGGGTCTACACTTACAAGACTTACTAAGTGTTAGTAATGATCTTGACCGAAAATGATAACTAAATGACTATCGGAATATGAGTTATTCTGGAGATAGTATTTGGTCAAGAATTGTCTTGCTTTTGTGAAGGAATTCTTGACTGCCCCACGGTAGCATTTGTTCTGAATCACTTAAGTATCGTTACAAAAATAATGATTATGAGTACATTATCACTTTGTTAAAACTTGATCGGATTTTTTTAAAAAAAATCACTTATAAAATTTGTTTATAATTTCAGAATGATGAGTTCAATTGTACAATTGTTGGCTTCAGACAAACTAATTGGGGACAACTATGTAACCTAGAAATCGAATTTGAACACAATACTCATGATAGACGATTTAAGATTTGTCTTAACAAAGGAATGTCCTCCCATTCCTAGTTTTAATTCCAACTGAACTATTCGGGAAGCACTTGATAGATGGATCAAGGCGAGTGATAACGCCTGTACCTATATTCTCGCTAGACTGTCTGACATTTTGGCGAAAAAACACGAGACTATGAGTACTGCCAAATAGATTATGGAATCTCTGAGAGGGATGTTTGGACAACCATCCTTCACCCTGAGACATGAGGCTATCAAATACGTTTACAATAGTCGTATGAAAGAGGGGACAAATGTTCGTGAACATGTCCTGGACATGATGGTCCACTTTAATGTGGTTGAAGTAAACGACGTTGTGATGGATGAGAGAAGTCAAGTTGGTTTTATTCAATTTTGTACCAATGCCTTGATGAATAAAATTGAATACAACTTGTCCACTCCACTGAATAAGTTGTAGGCTTTCCCGACCATGTTGAGAACTAAGAGTTTGGAACTAGAAGTAAATGTTGCTTCTGCTAAGAAGAGAGGAACGTCCTCCAAGCCTGATGTTGCCTCCTTTTCGTAGAGTAAAAGTATTCCAGCGAAGAATGACAAAGGGAAAGGGAAGAAGAAGCCTGCTGGCAAAAAGAGCAAAAAAACCGCTGCAGAGAAAGGGAAATATTTCCACTGCAACGAACAAGGGCACTAAAAACCTATTTTACATATTTTTGTTTTGAATGAAATGTTCATTTTTAGGAAATATGTTTGTTCTATCTCATAACAACTTCTGTTAACAATCAAATTGTTAAAAGCTATTTGAAAATATTCAGATATTTAACGGCTAAGATCGAAGTATAATAAGTTTAAAGATTTCTAGATCTGGCTGTTAACAAGAGTTGTTAAGGCAGGTCATACGCATCTTAATCAAAGAGTTGAGAGTACCTCAATATAGTGGGAGGAAAGTGTGCTTCTTGGCCATTATTGAGAATTAGATGCATTCCCCATATAGTTTAATTAGAAGCTATTTGTACACTAATATGTTTAAAATGATCCTTTCGGCTAATGTGTTTGAGAATCATCTAGTGAGACTAGAAATACCAGAGGTTAATAACCTAGGGCAAGTGGGAGAAATATCGGGTATGAGATATTGAATGCTAAAACCATGGGTATGGAATGCCCTAATTTATTGTATTTATCTATAAAACTTAGAAACTCGGTCTTATATCGGATATATAAGTTACCACTGGATTTTTAGTCCAAGTGGGAGTTTGTTTGGTTTTATGTTCTAAAACTCGCGGTTTGTAAACATTTGAATTTATTCTAAAAATTCAATAAAGTTGTTATTGAATATATTGTTTTTTAGAAATCTAATAAACCTAAGTCCCTTGACTATTACATGAGTACTTGAACTTTATGTGGAGACATACAAGTAGATTAGGTTCGAGTGAATAGTCAAAATGATCTATAGTATATGAATAAGGTTGGGTACCTTATTCTGGTAACACTATTAGATGCGGCCTACTCTGTAGTTGTTACAAAGAGTTGTAAAGTGTTACAAATGAAGTGATCCTAATTCGATCATGTTGGGACATGAGGAGTGGGGGTGTCCTGTGCAAATGAGTTTTATGCAAGATCGGACACCAAACCAGTCACTCTTACTTTATAACGTTGTTTACTATTTAAGATTGACTATTTCAAAGCAATGACCTAGATAACTTGACCTTAATCCTGAGCTAACTATTAACTCCTGTTTGTTTGGGATTATCCTTTGATTTGCAAATGGTGAGAGTAGACCAACTACCTCTGCTCAATAAGTTTACCATTTTGCAGATAAGATCGGATGAATAGCTAGGAACATAGGGTGCAAGAGGGAATTCATTCATACCCGAATAGGGTTAGTAAAGAGGTTATTTCTTTCAAGTGCTGATTCTGGGTCATGAACAAGAGGCCTCACCCTCTGATTGGCCTGAGAGGGATTAGATTTGTTGATTGGATCACAAATCAATTGTTCATTAGGGGATCAGTGGAACTTAAGGAATAAGAGGTAATTTCGGGGGTAAAATAGAGATTCGACCCAGCCGTTATTATGAGCAACCTGTGAAGGGTTAACTTACTAATCATGGTTATATCGAGTGAACATAATATATCTACAGTGAGGGTAGTTCAGCTATGGACTTTAGTGGAATCACCCATTTAACAAATGGGGGTTAGATCGGTCTAATGAGTTTAGGCGATTAATCTCGGATCGTTGGAGCCCATGATTTGTAGATCCGCGAGGTCCCCCTACTAGCTCGTAAATGGATTAGCTCTAGAATAGCGTGATAAGTTAATTTGAAGTGTTCAAATTAGAATTAAATGAATTTGGAGAAATAATAGTTAAGTATGATTTAAATATTTGAAGATGGAATTGTGTAAAAATTAATTTAATATTTGATATTAAATTAATTAGAATTATTTAAATTATTTAAATATTTATTTATTAATTTTATTAAATGAAATTAATTTTGTAAAATTAATATTATTTTTAGTTTTATTAAATAAAATTGATTTATGAAATCAATTTGATAAAATTGAAAAAGACAAGAAAAACACAAAGATGGAAAAATAGGATTTCCATTATCTTCACCAAGTAACTCATTCAACAACCCATTTTAAGTTTTCATTAACTCCAAGCATGAGTTGCATTTCATGTAGCATATCTCTTTGCATGAATGTCTGCAATATATTGAAGAGATTGGAGTGTTTTGAATAGAATGCAACCGAACAATTTTTGTGAAAAATTCGTGAGAGAATAAGTTGTTCTTCTGCTGGGTTGCTGCTGTAAGCTTCTCCAAATTCCCTTAATTCCAGCTTATTTTGAGTCACACTACTCAATCTAGAGCACCAAGAGGATAATAGAGAAGATCTTGGGGTGGTTCACTACAAGATTCAGTAGAGATTTGTAGTTGGTTCAAAGCTTAGAGGAAGTTCTTCAAAAGTATGTCATGAAACCCATTTATTTTTGTTGAAGCATGTTTTCTTTTCTACCAAAATTAATGAATTAGAGTGCTTATGGATTCTAGTTTCTTCCGTTGTGCATTGGTACCTTCCAACACCAATTTGACCGATTTTCTTGAGGTCCTGTCTGGTTCAACCTCAAAAGGTTTTTGGCTAGTCCGGTTCAGACTTTTCAGGTCCAGTTCAAGTTGTTTGGGTTTGGTTTGGAGCGCTCCAGAAGTGGTTTTTGAAGCTGTTTTGTAATAATTAGGCTTTTATTTGGTTGTTTATGCCAAAACTAAAACCATATCAGTTTGTGTTTGTGTTTGGTTGTTTATGCATGTGATGTATGTAATAATTAAATAAATCTTGTATATGCATACAGTTTGTAATGTAGATTTAAAATCCTACCGTAGGAAGCATGTTATATGCATTGAAAGTATGTTATAAAATGTTATAATATCTAGTATGCATGTTAGGGTTTTCTTTTATTTAATATAATTGTTATATTAAATATTGAATGCCTTTGTTGTATGTTATGGATGTTTAGCATGTCTAAAGTTTTGTAAGCTATTATAAAATTGAATTAGATTCTAAAATCTATATCAAAGAGACACAACATACTTACTTAGGTTAACAACTAGTTGAGCCGTTAACATATATTGTAACCTTATAAAATTTGGTACAAACTCAAATCGGTTCAAAAACCTGTCTAAGGCTGGGGGTACTTAAGTTGACGGTTTACGGAACGCCTCCTACCTGGGGATTATGACCAAAAGATTAAGCATTGTTAACTGATTTTATGAGCCTGCGTGAGCTGTGTAAGGTTTAAAACTGGTTTAAACACTTAGACATCGTAGGGTTATATCCAAATATAATTGTTATACTTGGATAAAAATCATATAGACTTAGGTTGTTTAAATTTCGCCGTTATGTACATAAGTAAATAGATACCCAAACGTATAGAACACTTCAGTGGAAAATTAACAATATATATTGGATATATAGTTATTAGCTCTCACATCCTTAAATGTTCACACCGTGAGATCCATGCTCGGCTTCGTGTCGCTTTTACCGTGACTTCTCCATTCAGAAAGTGTTTGCATGGGTCAATAACAAGGTGAATGAGGGAAGTAGTTCATAGTAAGTGGGTGAAGGAAATGTGTAACCATTGTCTTACGGTCTCCTCCATTACTTTGAACCATGAGATCCTATGTTGCGTCTGCTGTCGTTTTTAGGCGGCACTAGCTAGTCGTTAACCACGATGATCCCCTCGTAGGGTTGTAACATAGGATTCGGAACAACCCAGACTTCAGTAAATGAATAGGGTCTTATAGTTCCGTCTTGGGGTCTTCTATCTCGAGGGCATATACATATTGTTCTATAAGATCTGAAAATGGTGGGTCACACTCAAAAGAACTACTAATTGTTAGTAAAGATCTTGACCGAAAACGATAACCGAAAGAACTATAGGAGTAAAAAGTTATTTTGATATAGTATTTGGTCAAGAATTGTCTTGCTTCAGTGAAGGAATTCTTGAGTGCCCCTGGGTAGCAATTATTCAAAATCACTAAAGTATCGTTGCAAATAAATAAAGATTTATTGGGTACTTTATTATTTTTCTAAAATTGGATTTAGATGCATAACTGTTTAATAGAATTTGTTTAAATTGTTTTAGCAATGTCGAATTCAATCATACAATTGCTAGTTTCCGATAAATTTAACGGTGAAGGATATTCAAACTGGAAATCCAACATCAATACAATATTAGTTGTGATGATTTGAGGTTTGTGTTGACGAATGAATTTCCTTCAGTTCCCAGTACAACGACGAACCAAAATGTTTGGGACATTTATGATCCAAGAGCTAATGAGAAAGCTCAGACCTACATCTTAGCAAGTATATCTGATGTACTTAATAAGAAACATGAGGTAATGCCCACCACCCGTGAGATAATGGCGTTGCTTCAGGAGATTTTTGACAACCGTCATCCTCTGTTCAACATGAAGCCATTAAGTATGTCTACATTACTCACATGAAAGATGGAACCAATGTTAGAGAACATGTTCTTGATATGATGGTCCATTTTAATGTTGCCAAGGCTCATGGGGTGTTGATAGATGAAACAAGTCAAGTAAGTATGATATTGAAATCTCTCTCGAAAAGTTATCTGTCATTCAGAACCAATGCTGTTATGAACAAAGTTACTTATAATCTGACCACGTTGTTCAATGAGTTATAGACATATCAGTCTATGATGAAACTGAAGGAGAAAGAAATAAATGTTATTTCTAAACCTAAGAAGTTTTTTAAGGAGTCAACGTTTGGAAAAAGACCCACTGATAACATAAAGTCTATTCCTTATTCTTCAAAAGATAAATCCGTACAAATGAAGAAGAAAGGTAAAGGGAATAAGAAAACCACTGCTAAGAAAAACAACAACAACAACAAAAAAAACACCCAAAGGAAAATGTTTCCATTGCAGAGAAGATGGACACGGGAAGCGTAACTGCTCAAAGTATTTGGCTGAAAAAGAAAGCGGAAAAGGAAAAATAAGGTAAATCAGATTTACTATAATTGAAACATGTCTAATGGAGAATACTCACCTTACTTGGATATTGAATTCAGGCGCAGCTAATCATGTTTGTACTTTTCTATAGGAAACTAGTTCTTGGAGAGAACTTTCTGAACATGAAATGACTTTCAAGGTGGGAACAGGTGAAGTCACTTCAGCTCATGCAGTGGGAGATGTCAAGCTATTTTTTAGAGAGTCTTTTATCTTACTTAGGAATGTATATTATGTACCTAAGATGAAATGAAACTTAATCTTCATTTCCTGTCTGCTAGAAAATATGTACAGAATATCTTTTGAATCTAAAGAAGTGTTTGTTTTTTCAAGAGGTACTCAAATTTGTTCTGCAAGACTCGAAAATAACTTGTACATATTAAAACCAACTGAAGCAAAGACCATTAGGATGTAGAGATGTTTAAAATCGGTAAGACTGAAAATAAGAAACAAAAAATTTCTCCTAACGCCTATATTTGGCCCCTCAGATTTGGTCAGATTAATCTCAATAGGATTGAAAGATTGGTAAAAAGCGGTCATCTAAATTAGTTAGAAGATAGTCCTTTAACTCCATGTGAATCATGTCTTGAGGAAAAAATGAAGAAAAGATCTTTTTTTGACAAAGGTCTTCATGACAAAGAGCCTCTCGAACTTATACATTCAGACCTATGTGATTGGATGAATATAAAAACACGAGAAGGCTATCAGTATTTCATCAGTTTTATTGATGATTACTCTAGATATGACTACATTTACTTAGAAGTTATAAGTCTGAAACTCTTGAAAAGTTCAAAGAATTTAAGCTGAGACAGAAAATTTGTTAAGTAAAAGAATTAAAACACTTTGATCTGATCGACGTGGTGAGTATATGGATTTACAATTCCAGAACTATCTAGTAAATCATGGAATTCAATCCTAGCTCCCAGCACCTGGAACACCACAACAAAACGGTGTTGCAGAAAGGAGAAATCGAACCTTGCTAGACATGATTCGATCAATGATGAGTTATGCTCAGTTACTTCAATCCTTTTGATGGGTATGCAGTACATACTGCAATATTTATACTAAACGTTGTTTCTTCAAAAAATGTTTCGAGATTGCAAATTGAAGTTGCCTGATTCTGGAGCACCGTTTCGTTCTTTTCTATGTACTGCTTTAATAGGCTTTCTAGGGAAGAAGATGGCGGCGCTTGTGAGCTACTGGCTTGATTTTGCATTTGACCATTCATTCGCGAAAAAAATCCTAGCAGCCCTTCCTTTTATGCCATAGGTCGATAGCTTGGTTGTTGATTTTTCCACGCGAAATTGGGGTGGTTTCTCCACTCAGGGTTGTACGTATCAGAGAAAGGGTTATTCTTTATGAAGCATACTGACTGCAGATTCCTTGGGCATTCTTCCATCGGACGTGCTTCTCCACAGGTGACACAACTCGTGCTCATTTGAACGATTGCGTTGACCTGCCCTTTATGTGTTCCCATGCTATTGATTGTGATACCTTGTATTAAATTCATCGTCGCATTCATTTGGTTTTGTATGGATGCGATGACCCCATTACTTGCGTCACTATCTTTAATTCTCAGTCGTTGATCGTTTTCTCTTCAGTCTTCGTGATTTTTTTAAATGCGATCAAGTATATTTTTTGCCTTGTCATATGTCTTGTCGAGCAGACCTATAGCTGCCACTGTATTGGCAGTCGTCTGCGATGCAAGGTTCAAACCGTGGTAGAAAATTTTCATTTGGAGACAATCGGGTAAGCCATTGTGCGGACAATCTCGCACCAGTCTTTTAAACCTCACCCAGGCATCACTGATTGATTCGTCAATATCTTGTTCAAAATTAGTGATCAACTTCCTCTTTCTTGCGTTTTCTGTCGGGGGGGAAGTACTTCTTCATGAACTTTTCAACTACTTGTTCCCACGATGTGATCTTCTCTGGTTCGAGAGAATAAGCCCATTTCCATGCTTTGTCACACAACAAAAATGGGAACAACATTAGTCTAACCTCCTCGGCGGAGATGTTTGGGAACACAAATGTATTGCAGATTTCAATAAAACTCCGAAGGTGGGCGTGCGGATCCTCACCACGCCTACCGCTAAACTGTCCGATAGTTTGAATCATCTATAGCATCATCGGCTTCATCTCGAACCTCGATCCATCCAAGGCTAGCCTCATGATTCCTGGTGAGAAATCATAAAGGTTGGGCAACGCATAGTCCTGGATGGGCCTATTGTGGTCGTTTGCCAAGAGAATAGGGTTTGCCATGATATTATTTGCATTTCCTGCTTTGTCTTCCGGTTGCTCCGCCATGTTGGGATTTCTCTCTTGTTGTTGATGTAGGTGGTTGTTTCTTCTTCTTCTTCAGAAGGTTCTCTCAATCTCTGGGTCGTAGTTGGGCTTCGGAACTTATCCTTCACTCATACGACGCCCGTTTCTTCCCTTACCAAGGGAGAGGCAGTGCACAGAGATGGAAAGCTGCAGAGAAAATAAAAAAGTTACCGTTAGCACAATATGTACTGTCGTAGTCCCCGGCAACGGCGCCAAAAACTTGATGTGTTGTGAATATAATGAAATAATGGTGTATTTTGCGATGGTGGTGTATGTGTTGTATATGCAAGTTTTTCTAGTAAAATCCAAGTATAAATCCTACTAGGTTGCCTGGTAAGTCCAGGGTTGAACACAGGGACTACTGAGACAATATGCAATGGTAATTTTAGATTCCTTTGCAGTGACAAACAAAACAATAAGTTAGTTGGTATGTTTGTTTAAAGTATAAATCCTATGCGATGGAATTGAGAAAAAAGTTAATAACAGCGAAAGTTACAATGAGTATACGGGGAACGGGTTGAGAAGTGAGTTAGCTAACATTTCCTAAGATTGTGTTCAAGTTATGCGATCATGCTACACACATACAACAGCATGTCATCTCTCAATGCAAATGCTATAGTTCCTAATGTTAGGATGCATGCGATGTGTACGATAATGTCTATAGGACTTATGTTTAAGCCTTTATTCTTGTCTATGCGAAGATGAATGACACACACATACACAAGGTGACTGCATACTATCATATCCTATTTCTAGGGTGCATGTGATGCATGATAGCAAACATAACTTATCTCTAAGTTTCTATCTCTTGCTTATGCGGTTGTAATATGAATTTTTCAAGCCTAGATTCTAACCCAACTCTCTCAAGTCTAGGTACTTTCTTTAGAGTACTCTCTCAGGTATCTCTAAAGGGTGATGGATGCATACATAAGGCAAAATGATCGCATAAAATGAAGATCTTAGGTCATGCTAGCTAAGTGCTTCCCAACCCATTTAGAAGTTTAGTTACTCATGCGTAATGTAAAGAGAGTGAACACATATAGAGATGCAAATTCCATTTTACAAATGAAATTAGAATACAAAATGACAATGGAAAGTAGGGATAGTAAGCCGAGTAGCAATGTCTTGTTTCCCGAGGCTTTTACACTGTGTTTTACTCTACTCTGCCCAAAAGAATGTTCTTGCTTTCACAAGAGTCGGCACTCTCTTCGTTCTCAGCGCTTCCTGGTGGTCTTTCGAGCTAACCAGGAATGATCTTTCAGCGTCTTCTCTCTTGGTTTGCCTCCACCTTCTAAGTATAAAAATTACAGACTACGACTATCTATTATCTCTGTGTATATGGCGAAAGAGAACTCCCAAAGTTCTGAACTACTGAACTAGAACCGCTTTAACGAAGGTGGCCTTCAGTATTTATAGAGCTTCAGGGTGAAGAGCTTTTCTCTCAAATGATTACACTGATGGGATGTCAATAAATCTCTGTCTGATGCGTTGATTAATTGTCACCAAAAAGTTGAGTGTACTTGCTACAGTGTGTTGTAAACGACTTATCAACTAAATTCGAATTCGACCGTCATCAGCTTTCTGTCTCGTCATGATTTATTAAACTTTCACCTTGATGCGGCATCTTTATGCGGCCACCTTCTTGAGCAGATCTTCCCGAATGCATACGATCGCATAGCTTTGCGTTGCAATCTTCTAATGTGCTCGGACACTAAATTCCTTGGATCGCAATTCTGCTCTACGCCAATGCATTTTCCTGCACAAAATAAGAAAATTAGTTGCTTTAATGCAATGGACGCATACAATCGCAATGTTCTCAACTTAATGCTTTTGGACACGATTTTAAATATTTTTACCATCGCAATCCTACATTGTTTTATATCTTTGCGTTGTAATAACGTGCATTTCTGCCCGTTATCAATGTTTAATACGTTTTAGGAATATAGATCTTTTGGAATCGAAAGAATAGAACTCTAGCACTATCTTAGGCATCTTATATTGACAAGATGTTGTCAAAATATAATATGAAAAATTTTAAAAGAGGTATGTTACTTTTTAGACATGGAATTCATTTGTCAAAGAAACAGTGTCCTAAGACACCTCAAGATGTTGAGGAAATGACAAGAATTCCCTATGCATCTACAGTTGGGAGTTTGATGTACGCAATGTTATGTACACGCCCTGACATATGCTTTTCAGTTGAAATTGTTAGTAGGTTCCAATCCAATCCAGGACACAATCATTGGACTACTGTAAAAAACATCCTCAAATATCTAAGGAGAACGAGGGACTATATGCTTGTGTATTGACCTAAGGATTTGATCCTCACAGGATACATTGATTTTGATTTTCAGACTGACATAGATTCAAGGAAATCTACTTCAGGATTAGTTTTCACGCTCAATGGTAAGCTATAGTTTGGAGAAGTATTAAGCAAAGTTGTATTGCTAAGTCCACAATGGAAGAAGAATACATGGCTGCATGTGAGGCTGCTAAAGAAGCAGTATGGCTATGCAAATTCTTGGCTGATTTGGAAGTAGTTTTAGATATGCACCTACCTATCACACTATATTGTGACCTAGTGGTGTTGTTGCCAACTTAAAAAAACAAGGGAGTGACAAACGTGGAAAACATATTGAGAGAAAGTACCATCTCATAAGAGAGATAGTACACCGAGGAGATGTGATCATCACAAAGATAGCCTCTGAACACAACCTTGCTGATCCATTTACAAAGGCCCTCTCGGCTAAAGTGTTCAAGGGCCACCTGGTTGGACTAGGACTTCAAGCGACGTAATCTAGGGCAAGTGGGAGAATATCTATGGGATTAAAGATACCCTAGTTTATTGTATTTTCTCTTTATCTTTCTCAACAATGTATTGTATATATTTGTTCTCACTGGAGTTTTAGTCCAGGTGGGAGATTGTTGGGAATGTCCTAGAACTCGCAGTTCGTGTTAAACATTCTATTTATCAATAAAATATTATCGAGTAACTTATTCAATAAAGTTGTTGATTTTGCATTCTATTATGAAAATCCAATAAACATATCCATGGCTATAGTGTAAATACTTTAACTTTATGTGGTGACATAATTAGGATAAAGTTAATAGTATATAACTTAAATGGTCTAATAAGTACATGGATGAAATTGGGTATCTCATCTTGGTAACACTATTGGATGCGACCCATTTTTTAGGTAATACAAGTGATGTGATCCACAGATCATTCATGTAGAGATATGTGAGTGGGAGCATTCTGTGCAATGAGTTTGCATATAGACTACACCACAAAATAGTCATTTTTTCTTTATAACGATCGTTTACTGTTAAAACTGACTATTTCTTTTTAAGTAACCTAGGATAACTCAATCTTAATCCTGAGCTAGCTATGAACTCTTGTTTGTTTGGGATTATCCTTTGATCTGCATGGGTGAGAGTAGTCCAACAACACTACTCAATAAGCCTTACATTTTGAGGATAAGATCGAATGAATAGCTGGGGACATAGCACTGCAAGATGAAATTCACTCCTACCCTATTTAGGGTAGTAGATAGGTTGTTATCTTAAGTACTGATTCCAGGTCTTGAACAATCGAGGCCCCTCCTTCTCATGATAGAGAAAGGACCTGATTCATAAGTATAATGAATTAAATTATTCATTAGAGGGTTAGTGGGAACTTAAGGAATGAGATGTATTCACAGGGGTAAAATGGTGATCTTGACCCAACTGTGATTACGAACGACCTATCAAAAATCGACTTACTCATCATGGTTATATCAAGTGGACATAATATATCTACAATGAGGGGAGTTCAACTATGGGCTTTAGTGGAGTGACCCATTAGTTAATGAATGAGGGTTAATTCAGTGTAATGAATTTAGCCAATTAATCTCGGATCGTTGGAGCCCATAATCTGTAGGTCCGCGAGGTCTCCCTACTAGCTCGTAAATGGATTAGCTTTAAAGTAGCGATAAGTTAATTTGAAACGTTCAAATTAGAATTAAACGAAATATGGAAATTTATATTTAAATATGATTTAAATATATGAAGATGGATTTGTGTAAAATTTTATTTGATATTAAA
Organism: Benincasa hispida; assembly: GCF_009727055.1. Classification (NCBI taxonomy): domain Eukaryota; kingdom Viridiplantae; phylum Streptophyta; class Magnoliopsida; order Cucurbitales; family Cucurbitaceae; genus Benincasa; species Benincasa hispida. The sequence continues at coordinate 30,080,851 of NC_052356.1, forward strand.
TTAATTAGAATTCATTGAATTATTTAAATAATTATTTTTTAATTTTATTAAAAAATTAATTTATGAAATTAATTTTACAAAATTAATAATATTTTCAATTTTTTGAAATCAAATTGATTTTTGAAATCATTTAAGAAATTTAAAAGTTGGAAAAATGACACAAAATGGAAATTTGATTTTTTCCATTAAACCTTCAATAGCTCACACCAAACCCACTAATTTAGGCTTCAATAACTCCAAGCATGAGCTGCATCTCATGCAACCGTCTTCTTTGCATGAAAGACCTGCAATAAATAAAGAAGATTAGAGTGGAATTGAGGCATGTATCAAAAGAGTTTTTACAAAAAAATTTGAACTGAAGAAATTGTTCTTTAAGTGGGTTGTAACAGTGAACTCTCCTCAAAGTTTCAATCATTCAAGCTGATTTTGAGTCCCACAACTCACTCTAAAGCTCCAAGAGAATAGTGAGGAAGATCTTGAGGTGGTTCACAGCAAGTTTCGAAGAAGATTACAGTGGAGAATCAAGAAGTGAAGAAGTTTTACAAAGGTATGGCTTCAAACCCTCTCGTGATTGATGAGCATGCTTTAGTTATTGCCAAAATTAATGAATTAGAATGCTTATTGATCCTTGTTGCTTCCACTGCATGCTGATATACTCTAAAAGATATTGCATTTTCAGTAAATTTATTAGCAAGATATAATTCTTCTCCAACTAAAAGACATTGGAATGAAATTAAGTATATACTCCATTATCTCCGAGGAATGATTGATATGGGTATGTTTTATTCAAGTAAATCGAGTTTTGATCTGGTTGGTCATGCAGATTTTGGATATTTATCTTTCCACACAAAACTAGATCTCAAACAGTTTATCTATTTACATGTGGAGGAACTGCTATACCATGGCGATTGGTGAAACAAACCATCACAACCACTTCCTCAAATCATGCTGAAATTCTTGCAATTCATGAGGCTGGTCGAGAATGTATATGTCTATACTCAATGACTCAGTAAATTCGTGGAACATGTGGTTTCTATTCTAGTAAAAAACTTCCAACAATATTACATGAAGACAACACAACATGCATATCCCAAAACAAAGGAGGATATATTAAAGAAGATAGAACAAAACATATTTTACCAAAGCTTCTCTACACTCATGATCTTGAAGAAAATGGTGACTGATTATATAACAAATTTGTTCAAAGGATAACCTGAAAGACTTATTTACAAAGTCATTACCTACAACAACCTTTGAAATTTTTTTGCACAATATTGGAATGTGACGACTTAGAGATCTCAAATGATGTTTCCATGAGTGGGAGTAAATATACTGTATTCTTTTTAAGAGTATTAGATTATATGAAATATATCTCTTTTTCCTTCACTATGACTTTTTTCTCAATGGGTTTTTTCCTAGTAAAGTTTTAAACGAGACATATTTCATATATATAATGGACATCTAAGGGAGAGTATTATAAAGGGACAGTTGCAAATATAGATATTAGAGCCAAAGTATTAGCAGATATAACATAATGTAAAAAAAAATTGCAAATATGGCCAAATTTAAATAGTCTATCAGTGATAGACCATATTATTGGTAGGAGTCTATCAGCGATAGACCTAGTGTCTATCGTTGATAGACTTGTCTATATTTGCAATTTTTTTAAATGATGTTATACACTTAGTTATTATTCCTAAATATGCTACCAATTGCAATTATCCCTATTATAAATATTATAGAAAATAGATGTCCATTAGATACTCATGCTTAGTGTCCATTGACCATGTGTCATGTCCCCATTTTTTCAAAGTGTTGTCCATGTGTCTTGTAAATACTCATTATTACTATCCATGTAATCCACCTTCTACTTGCCAAATTGCGTATAAATAGTAGCATTTTGTGGGTTTTGAAAGACACACACATTGGGCAAATTCCAAAAAGTTTGGAGAAAGTGGAGAAATCCATAATTTGTTATTTTATTTACTTTTGTTATTTATTTTATTTTATATATTTATATATATTATGTTTAATTTATTTTATTATTTATTATTTCATATATTTATATTATGTTTATTTATTTTAATATTATATTTTATTGGCATTTGTATTCCCGTTGTACTCCTCAAATTCACAACAATTTATATATTAATTAATAATAGAAAAAATAAATAATATTTAATTTAAAAAAAGGTTGTTTTCAAATATAGAAAAATGAACCAAAATATTTACAAATATAACAAAATGTCACTATCTATCAGCGATAAACACTGATAGACTATCATTATCTATCATTTATAGATTGTGACATTTTGGTATATTTAAAAAATACACTTTGGCATTTAAAACATTTTTTCTTAAAAATAAAATAACAATAACTATAATAATAAATTAAAAAAGAGGTAAGCGAGGTAGGGATGGAGAACGGGACAAGGATGAGGATAGAAAATACATTTCTTATCTTTGTCCGTATTTAGTTTACAAGAATTTTCTACACGTTCCCCACTAGAGAATGCTCGCTCCATTAGAGGCATTGTGAGGATTGAAATCTCTAATAAAAGCATGCAATGCATGGTTTAGGAAATTACTAGGTTGACCTTCATGCCTTTTCCTACATCTTCCAACATGCTTGTAGTACTTTTCTTGCTCTTTTATTTTTTCTCAAGAAGATTGACTTTTGACTTGTTGAAGTAAGGAATTAAACTTTCATAGATGAGTATTCACACGAGGTTCTTGGAGAAACTTGTCTCGTGAAGTTAAACCTGAGTTGGTGTGATGTTGATGTTGATGTTGATGTTGATGAGATGGTTTGATCTCTAGTACTTGATCATCTGATTCTCTTTCAGTTGAATGTGTATGCTTGACTTGAAGAAGTGGAGCACGTGATGTTCTTGAAGTTGAAGTCGAAGTCTTGGAAGAGTCTTTTGTATTTTTAGAAGGCTTTAAGTCTTCTGATTGTTGGGAGAGTTCTCTCTGGACTCTCTAGAATTTAGAATTATTGACCCCCACAGATGAAGAGAACTCCTCTATTTATAGAATTCTCAAGTGGAATTTATGGATTAGGAGCTTGGTTGATCCATGGACTTGACCCTTGGGCCCAGCTAATTGGATTTAAGCCTTTAAGTATACTCTTAGGCCTAATTATACTTTAAGCCCATATAATAGTATCAAATTAGTCTGAATTAATTTTTGGTCTAAATTAATTTTATTCAATTCAACAATCATGTTGAAAACACATGGCGTCATCGAAATTTGTCAATTTATGTCTTCAATTTCAATTCGGGATATGTGTCAACATTTAATTAGTTCCAAATTCAATGATGTGTAATTTCATCATTAATTTGATAAATGACGTGACAATTTGTGATTGGTCCAAAATTTTTCCATCAACAAATGCCCCATTTTCGAGATATAGACACATTTATGAGTGGAAAAATCTAGAAAAAGATCAAGTTGGAATCGAAATACAAGTAATTTATTCTTGATTTCAATATGTTAAATTAATCAAACCATGAATTTAGTACACAAGTTTAATTAAAATTCGTAATAAAATTTGGAACATGACCAAACTTTAATTTGAGATAAATTTAAGATCCTATCCACAATTTAGGTTGTTCGAGGATAAGAGACTAAATTTTTTAGATTTTAATTTGGGTAAAATTTGGAATATGGCCAAATTTTTAATTTAAGAAAAATTTCAAGATTTATCCCAAATTTAACTTGATTTGGAGATAAAAGCTTAAAAATTTGAATTTTAAAAAAAAATATTGGACAAAACTTAAAATATGTCCCAAATTTTGAAATTTAAATAATATCACTTGTTAATCCTAAATCAATTAGGATTTAAAACTCCATATAAATTGGGCCAAAACAGTCACATATCAATGGTGTAGTGATATGCTAGGTCGTATCGCACTCCAAATTAATTTTCATGCCTTACTTTACTAAATATAGCAAGCGAAGTACAGAGTCGATCCATAAAGAGCCAATTTAGATTTCTGAACTTCAAAACTCATAAAATGTAACCCGATGGGAAGGGGGTTTGTGAAGATGGTTAATGTAAATTGCTTGAAAATTGAAATGCACGAAGTAAATTGAGTGAATTTTGTATAAAAATAATCAATCGAACAAAACTCTTAGCTTGGGTTGTTCTAGTTTATTTCATTCCCTTTCAATTCTATCATAGACTTACTCATACAATTAATGTGAGATTTTCGAATCAAAACTTAGCCTACTCGTTTAGAATCCCAACCGGTAGTCTATAAATTCAAGTTAAATTAAATAAAATTGAGAATCCTCCACTAATCAATAAAACAACAAGATTAAAAGCAATGCTAAGCCAAACAATTGATTTCCATCATCTAATCAACTATTCAAGCGAGATTTATCTTGATTAAAAAGTAATGCTTATCAAATGGAATCCCAATTTGACTCCACAAACTTACTTAACCATTGCTTCTAGGTGATTACTACCTAATGATTACAAATAAGGGCCAATCCAAGCAATCAATCACATTAACATAGCCAATTTGTCAGATTATCTCATGCTTAATGGATTGTAGATTAAATTCAAGATAAAGTCTCATAAAATTCAAAACAATCTCAGCAGAATTACAACTCAAATCTTAAGAATGAAGAATGAATGGAGATAAACTACAAAACTCAAGCTAAGTACTTACCTCTTAGCCACAAATCATGCTCTAAAACCAATAATCAAGCTCTATTATGCTAAAAATGGCAAGAAATTACAGTATTCTTCGGAAAAGAGAAGGAAAATGAGCCCAAAAATGGCAAAATGACGTTATGACTTATGCTTTGGACAAAACAATCAATTTATATCAGGCATCACAGCATTGCAACGCTGCACATGGGCATCATAACGTTGCGCAAGTCATCCATCATGCCTTCATCTCAAGTCCATAGTGTTGCAACGCTGCCCTATTTCTTCAAGAAATAGGCAGCTTCTGTCTCTCAACATTGTGCCTCCTTTCGAGCATTACAACGCTCTAGCTGGGCAGATTTGAAATTCTCTTGGCCTTTTTTCTCTTTTTGTGCAATTTAACTGCTATCTTGGTCATTTTATTGTCTTTTCACCCCGAATGCTTCATTCGACCCCTTGTACACTCGAGACCTACAAAGATATCAAGTACACACATTAAATAGCTTAACGATCCCGAATTAAGTAGAGGGAGATAACACATTTTCGATGCTATCAAATACCCCCAACTTAGCTCTTGATCGTCCTCGAGCAAGGTAGAATAAACAATCACACACAAATGATTAGTTTGCCAATCTGTAATGTTCTTTACTCAAGCCTCAACAGTCAACTAGAATCATACATACAATCGACTATGCAATAAAAAAACATTCAATCAATTCAAGACAAATTTGGTAATTCGTTTCAAATTTTGTCATGCATGCATAAGCACAAAGTTATCTATTTTGAACTGAGCAAACCCGAAATAAGCTTATGAACCCTCGGTTTTTTTCCCCTCACTCTGGCTCGAATGATCTGGAATAATGTTTCCTAAGCTCAAAATGGCAATGTCATTCAATCGGAGTAGTCAAAATCAATTTACTCATCACACTTATGATGTATTTTCTTTTCTCTTCCTCTTTTTTTTCGTCATTTTTTTTCAAATGAAGGGGAAACTTTATCAAGGAAGACGACTTTGGTTTTGGCTTGACCACACGAGTTACATGAAAGATATCTAACTACGGGCCAATTTCCCTTAAAAAATGTCTAAGCTTACTCATTCCTCTGGGATACTTTAGCTTAGAGCGGGTGCCATAGCTGCCCCAGGTTAATCATGCCCTTGAAGAAGAGGAGTAAACCCCTACTTATTCTTCTTTTTTTTTGTCATTCATCATTTTTTCTACTTTTTTTCATTTTTTTCATTTTTTAGAGTGAATGGTGATATCAATTATCTACATCTCGAAACATGCATTACTAAATTGAACTTTAGAAAAACTAATGTCCATCACTGAGGCCTTTCGAAGTGACAACAAACCTATTGCCTTATAATTCAATTCTAAGAAAGCAAGAGTCACGATAGATATTCAAAGGGTCTGAAGATGCATGAAAAAAATCAAGCAAAATTTTCAAATGTGCCTAGAAAATCATGAATCCTTTCTTCTGACCTATTATCATGTAAACACAATTCATACAAGTGCGTCAAACATTGGTCATAGAAAGGGATAGGACAACAAAGCAAACAACAAACAAGCAAGCAAAATCATACAAACATAGTCCGAGCACAACGTTCAAGAACCCCAAATAGTATTATCACAAAACAAATAGCCTCAAAATTCAAACACCCCACCCTCAACTTTTAAAGCACACTATCCCCAATGTGTTTGGAAATAAAGCATGAGGGATCAGAAAACTTCCCTAAATAACGGAGTGAAGGAAGGATTTAGGAAACTCAAATCAACTCTTCTCCACTAGCAATCCTAGCAATTCAAGAATGATAAAAAGAATTAGGCTCAATGATAAAAGAAAAATTATAGAAATGAAACCTAATCTAGGAAGCAAATAAATTTAAAGCCTGGCTGCGTCCAGGAAGCACAAATTTTTAGGGTTGGTTGCTCGACTGTGGTGGCTCATTGTCAAATGTAAACCAGCGAGTTCAATCAATAGGTGATGTCAAAGCAGTCTAAAGACTACCCATCATGAATTACCTTCAGCCTATGCCCGTTCACTTTCAAAATTTTCGTTGTCTGAGATTTATAATGTCTACTGCACCACTAGAGTAAAAGTGAGAAATGCCAAATGGCCCAAGCCACTTAGATCTGAGTTTTCTTGGCATAAATTTCAAATGAGAATTGTATAAAAGAACCTTTGGCCCTACCTGGAACTTCTTTGGTGTGATCATCTGGTCATGAAATTCTTTCACTCTTAGTTTGTAGATCAGAAAATTCTCAAATCATTCGAACTTAAGCTCTTCTGATTCTTGGAGCTGTAAAAGTCTAGCCTCACCATCTGCCTCAGAATCCCAGTTGCATTGCTTTACTGCCCAATACGCCTTATGCTTGGAAGATGGCAAGCTTTTCCATAGACCATCTGATAGGGAGACATCTCAATAAGGAACTTGAAGGCTGTTCTATAAGCCCACAAAGTACAGTCAAGACGAAGGCTCCAATCTTTCCTTCCAAGGTTGACCACTTTCTCCAAAATAGTCTTCACCTCCCTGTTTGACACCTCTGCCTGCCCATTCATCTAAGGGTGGTATGGGGTGGCAATACGATGTTGTACATCATACTTTTTTAGCAAGGAAGCGATGATTCGATTACAAAAATGTGATCCTTGGTCGTTGATGATTGTCTTAAGGAAGCCAAATCTGCATAAGATGTTAGATTTCAAGAACCCTGCAACCACCTTAGCATCATCAGTAATTGTGGTCTTTGCTTCCACCCATTTGGAAACATAGTCCATTGCCAACAAAATATTCTTAAACCCACAAGATGAAAGAAATGGTGCCATAAAATCTATCCCCCACACTTTAAATACTTCATAGAAAAGAATGGGGACTTGGGGCATTTCATTCCTATAGGACAAACCTCTTGATTTTTGACAACGTTCATAAGTCTTACAGAGGAAATATGCATCCCTAAACAAAGTATCCCAATATAACCAGAATCCAAAACTTTTTTAACGTTTCGTTTGAGAATAAAGTGTCCACCACATGCATGCTTATGACATAATTCTAAAATAGGAAAGAACTTGTCATTAGAAACACACCTCATAACAACCTGACATGAATAGAATTTCCACAAATAAGGCTCTTCCCAGACATAATATTTTGACTCACTTTTGATTTTATCACGTCTATGCTTATTCCTTCCATAAGGGAACTCATCTGTGTCAAATAGCTAACGAGGTCAGCATACTTGGGAGTCATGGAAATGTCATCGTCCTACATTAGCTTATGGTTCGGGAAGTCTCCATCAACTGAGACAACTACCTTCTGCTACAAGTCTGCTCAAGTGATCAGCGAAAGAATTTTCACATCCCTTTCTGTCTTGAAGCTTCGGGTTAAACTCCTAGAGGAGAAGAACCCACCTCAAATATTTGGGCTTGGACTCCTTCTTAGACATCAAATAGCGCAAAGCTGCATGATCAGAAAAAACAACTACTTCAAATCCAACAATATAAGAATGAAAATTTTCAAGAGCAAAGAAAACAACTAAAAACTCCTTTTCCATCATGGTGTAGTTGCATTGGGTCGGGTTCAGGGTCTTTGAAGCGTAGTAGATCACATGATGTTTCTTATCAACCTTCTGACCCAAAACCACTCCAACATCATGGTCGCTCGCATCGCACATGATCTCGAAGGAAAGATCCCAACGAGGAGCTGAATAATTGGAGCCCACAATAAGGAATTCTTAAGCACATCAAAGCTTGCCTTTCATTCATCATTAAACTCGAAAGCCATGTCCTTGTGAAGAAGAGAGACCATCGGCTGAGCAATTTTGTTGAAATCTTTGATAAACCTACGGTAGAAACCTGCATGCCAAAGAAAAGATCGAACCTCTCTCACGTTTATAGGGTAAGGGAGCTTAACAATAACATTACCTTTAACAAGATCAAACTCTATACCATGCTCAGAAATAATATGTCCATGTACAATCCCATGCGATGCCAAAAAATGACATTTTTCGAAATTAAGCACAAAGTTAGACTCAATACATCGCTTTAGCCCCATAGACAAGTTTGACAAACAGTCATGAAATGAGTCCTCATAAATAGTGAAATCATCCATAAATAGCTCCATGCAATTTTCAGTGAATTCAGAAAAAATACTCATCATGCAACGCTGAAAAGTGCCTATAGCGTTACATAGCTCAAACGACATCCTTCTGAAAGCAAAGGTGCCATAAGGACATGTAAAGGTCATCTTCTGTTGAACTTTCTAGTTAATTGGGATATGATAAAATCCCAAAAAAAACCATTAAGAAAACAGAAGAAAGGCTTTCCAGCTAGCCTCTCAAGCATTTGATCTATGGATGGGATGGGAAAGTTGTCACACCCCCTCCCGAGTTCACCCCAACCTAAAAGGGATATGAAGGCAGCAGACACCACCTTTGTGATACCTACTGTCCCTCCTTAAACCAACTCATTAGATAACAAATATATATATTACAATTAACTTTTAATGACAGTTTCAAGAGTTTATACTTAATACATTCCTGACCCTAACTACCCCTAGTGACTTCTAATAATAATCAGGCTCAGAATTCACTTTGGGAGAGTGGCAATTCCTGACCTTGAGTGGCACTTCCATAATGTCCTTTTTTTTCGCTACCTAAGTGAATAAAACATTGGAAAACATGAGCTTAAAGCCTAGTGAGTGGTATAATTTATAAGAAAATAAGTTTGCTTTGAAAATTCATTTTTGGAAAACAAAATCCACAATCAAGCATCATAACACATAAATATATAACCCTCCCAGTCTGGTAACTGGTACCTCTTGGCATGATCATGTGTTTCCCAAGTAATCCCGTTTATTTTCAATATACAAGTTGAGGAAACAATTCACAAGTTCGAGGAAACAATTCCAGTACCCACTTAGCCTACTGAATGTGCACATTTCGAAAATATCCCGTTAGTCGTGCTTTGAGACATGCTAACAATTTTCCAAGATACAATCCCAATTTCTCTTAAATTCATGTCATCCAGCAAAATCAAAGTAAAACAATTATTTTAGCAAAACAACAGAAACCAATCAACACTAGAATCAATGTACAAAAGGCCAAGAAGACACATTTCTCGATCATACCCATTTCCAAACCTTACATATATATGTATAATAGCATATATACACTCAATTCATAAATCATATGAAAGTAGAAACCACTCATAAATTTTGTTGTGACTTTTCCTAATGTTTTCCCTAAACGACTTCTGATCATGTTTTCTTGATTTCTACTTACTTCAAGAAAATCCTAAATTTGCCCAATTTCTCAAATAAATTAATTTTGGTTTTAAATATATCCTCAAATTGAATATTTTGACTTACCCACCTCAACTTACTTAAAAATAGATCCAACTTCTGAAAATACAGCTTTTTAGGTAAATTGTGTAGGCTGGTAGGTAACGTGAGCAGTCAGTGTGCAGGATGGCCGCAAGGCTGCATGCAGGTGGGCGGCACCCCTTGCACATGTGTGGCGTGACACGGGCGTGATAACTGGGACGTGAGAGAGTGCACGTGCGTGTGAGGGGCTGTGCAGCATAGCACGCGCAGGCATGTGTTCAGCCGTGCGCTTGCGATGCGCGCAGGCATGCATGCCCTGTACGCCAGGCGAGAGCGTGTGCGATGAGCGCCTGCCTATGTGACCAACTGACCTTTCTACCTTCCAACGCGAATTCCTCACTCCTTCCTTCTCCAAATCAAATGGCAACCTAAGATCACCTAGTACACTCCTCTCTCAACAATTTCACACAAATTTTACTTGATTTACATGAGTGAACTATGAAAACTAACGTCCTCTAGCTGACTTTATTTATAGTGGTCGCAAAATCATTAATGCTTGACACTTCACTACTCTTGCATGTTCAGTTGCCTTCAGTATGCATGTGCCAACGCATCTCCCTTGACACCTCCTTGCATGTTGGCTGAAGTGTCTTCATTTTTCATAGGCCAACACATAGCCTCCTTTTGAGGTGTCATTACCAACTTTGCATGTCCTACCATAGCGTCCTTCTCAGTAACATGAAATGAGATGGAGGACTGATTGAAGTCAAAGTTTTCAACCAGCCTGTGTAGCAAGGCGATAGCCAGCCTGGAATGATGGTGGTGTCACAAGGTGAAGCCCTTGCGACAATGAATCCTAAGGAGGATGCATCCATAGACTTCAATGAGGGATTTTTAAGTGATATGTTGAAGGAGGTGGAAAAGAAAAGGAGGGTGTGAAAGGGAGAAGGCTAAAAAAGAAAGGGCTCAAAGGAAGCAAGAGGAAAAAGAAAAGAGAAAGGTGGAAAAGAAGCAAAGAAAGAAGAGGGAGAAGAGATTAAAACAAGAAGAGTGACGCCGACGCAGAGCTAAAAGCCCGAAAATTGAGGGACAATCCACCACCATAAGAGTGGAAGTGTTGGGTTGTATGTCCTAAAACTCGCAATTCATAAAAACATATTCTATTTGCAATAAAGATTTTATTGACATTTATTCAAAAAGACTATTGTTGAATATGTAAATTACACTAGTAAACATTAAATCCAATAAACAAAAGATCCATGGCTATTACATGAATACTTGAATTTTATGTGAAGACATAAGAGTAGATCAAGTTCGAGTAAATAGCCAAAACGGTCTCTAGTATATGAATAAGGTTGGGTACTTTATTCTGGTAACACTGGATGCGACCCACTTTGTGAATGTTACAATGGTTGTAAAGTGATACAAACGAAGAGATCCTAATTCGTTCATGTAGAGACATGAAAGTGGAGGTGTCCTATGCAATGAGTTTGCATGAGACCGGACCTAGAAATAAGTCACTCTTACTTTCTAATGTTGTTTATTATTTAAAATTGACTATTTCAAAGCGATGACCTAGGTAACTTAACCTTAATCTTGAGTTAACTGTGAACTTCTGTTTATTCTGAATTATCCTTAGATTTTCAGAGGTGAGGATTGATTCAACTGGCTCAATAACCTCCCATTCACGGGGCAAGACCGTGTGAATAGTTAGGGACATAGGGTGCAAGATAGAATTCGCTCCTACCCGCTTTTAGGGATAGTAGAGAATTTGTTCTTTTAAGTGCTAACTTCGGGTCTTGAACAAGGGACCCCACCCTCTTTTTGGCCCGAGAGGGACTCGGAGTGTTGATTATATCACAAACCAATTGTTCATTAGAGAATCAGTGGAACTTGAGAAACAAGAGGTAATCTCGGGGGTAAAATCAGCTATTGACCCAACCATTCTTACAAACGACCTGTAAAGGGTTAACTTACTAATTATAGTTATATCGAGTTGACACAATATATCTACAATGAGAGGAGTGAAACTACTGAGATTTAGTGGAGTGACTCGGTAGTTAACGAATGGTGGTTAATTAGGTTAAAGAGTTTAGCCGGTTAATCTCGGATCGTTAGAGCCCATGATTTGTAGGTCCATTAGGTCCCCTTATTAGCTCACAAATGGAATAAACTTGAGAATAGCGTGATGAGTTAATTTGAAACATTCAAATTTGAATTAAGGGAATTAGTAATTATATGTGATGTAATTACTCATTTACTTATTGAATTAAACGAAATTGGAGAATTGGTTGATATTTAAATTCGATTTAAATATCAAATTACATGAATAAGGATTTGTGGTTGTGGAATTGATATGTAATTAATTTAATATTTGATATTAAAATAATAGAATTAATTGAATTGAAAATTGAAAATTTGAATTTTGTGAAAATTCAAATTTAGAAAATCAATTTTGTTTAATTTAATTTTTAGAAAATTAGATTAAAATTGGATTTTAATGAAAACCCAATTAATTGATTTTAAATAAATTTTTAACGAATTGATTTTGAAATTTGGGAAAGTACAATATGAATTTTTCATTTGAATTTAACTAAAAAATTGGAAAAAAACCCAACTTTAGTCAGTTTTTCCAACATGAATCATTTTCAACTTAAATCCACTACAATTACTCAAATAGCAGCTGGCTGTCAATTATGCAATCAGATTGCATGTGGTTTATTGGAGAATTGAGAGGCATGTAGTTGGGATGAGAAGAAGTGCTCTTCTGCTTGAGTGAAAAAAACAAGTGTCTTTTCCAAAATTTCCTCTAAACTCAACTCATTTTGAGTCCCACAACTCAATGTAAGGTCTTAGAAAATAGTAGAGAAGATATTCTGGTGGTCTACACTTAGTGGCTGAAAAGATTAGAGCTGAATTTGAAGATCAAATGAGTTCTTCAAAGGTATTTATGAAACCCTCTTCATATTATATGAACATGCTTGATTTCATGCTAAATTTAAGGAATTAGAGTGCTTAATGATCTTGTTTTCTTCTGCTGTTAGCTTGCTCAAACCAACAATTGGTATTAGAGCATGATTTAAGCACTCAATTCGTGTTAATTTTAGCTTATGGGTGTTTTTCATAAGTAGTATGAAAATGGTGGACTGATAAGTTTTTTTTTTTCAGTTTTGGTATTAAATTCTCTTTAGTTATGTTGCAATTGTTGTAATTGGCTCTTGGTTGATGGGTCTTAATGTGTGTTTAAGAGTCTGTAATTTTATTGGAGTCAATAGAGTTGAAATTAGGCTGTAATTGAAGAAAGAAGCAAAGGTGGTCAGCAGTAGAAATCTGGAGATGTGATGCTACCTCTAAAGCGTTGGAACACTGCTCTTCATTTTCAGCCCAAATATGAAGATCAGCCCGTGCCGATGCAATGTTGGGATGCAGCGTGCATCACTGTTCATCCTAGCCTTAAAGCAGGCGCATGACCCAAACCGATAGTCCAAGTGAACTAGTTCCATCGATTCAGGTCTAGGAGGTCTGGTTCAACCTGTTTTGGTCTGGTTTAGCACCTTTTGAAGTTTTGGAGGATCGGTTTGGGTCCGGTTTGGGTTGGTTTGTGCGATCCAAAAGTGTTTTGGAGTCGATTTTGCTGATTATTGTAATAATTTTAGGTCTTTTGCTTGTTTAAAAATGTCAAAACTGGTTCATATCAGTGTGTGCTTAATTATTTATGCATGTAATGTATGTTATAATGAATATAGTATGCCATGTAGGTTTAAAATCCCACCATGAGAAGCATGTTGCATGCATTGAAAGTATGTTATAAGGAGTTATAATATATAGTATATAGGTTTAGGGTTTCAAGTGTTTAATATAAGTGTTATATTAAATCCGGAAAAGCTTGATGAATGTTATGGATGCAAAACATGTCTAAAGTTTTATATGTTGTTATAAAATTGGGTTAGACATTTAAAATCCATAACAAAGATAAGTTACATGCTCACGTAGGTTAACAACTTGTTTTAATAGTTAAAATAGGTCGTTATCTTATAAAATTGTTGTTACAAACTCAACAGGTATATAATCCTATCTAAGGCTAGAGGTATTTAAGTTGACGATCTACGGAACACCTCCTACCTGGGGATTATAGCCGAATTATTGAACGTTGTTAACCCGATTTTATAAGCACACGTGAGCAATGTGAGATTTTAAAACTAGTTTATCACCTAGACATCGTAGGTTAAATCAAAATATAAATGTTATACTTGGATAATCACCTAGACTTAGGTTGTTTAATTAGCCATAACATACTTAAGTAAAAATTTTCCCAATAGAAATAGAACACCTCAGTGAAAGATTAATAACATATAGGATATGTTATTCTTAGCTCTAGCGTCCCTAAGAGTTCACATCATGAGATTCATGCTCAGCTTCGTGTCACCCTAGGAGTGACCTCCATTCGGAAAGTGTTTGCATGGGTTAGTAGCAAGGTGAATAGGGGAAGTAGTTCATAGTACGTGGGTAAAGGATATGTGTCAACGTGTCCTATGGTCTCATCCATTAGTTTGAACCATGAGATTCCTATGTTGCACCTGCTTGTCGACTTTATGCGATCTAAGCTAGTAGTTTTACGGCAACTATCTCCTCAGAGGGTTGTAACATGGGATTGGAACAACTCAAACTCCAAAAATAGATAAGATTTCTTAGGTCCATTCCCAACTTTGACTCTCCACTTCGGTAGCGTCATTGGGACCGACCTCTAAAGTCTGAAAATGGAGGGTTACACTTACAGAATGACTAAGTGTTAGTAAGTTCTTGACCGAAAATGGTAATTAAATAACTATAGGAATAAGAGTTATTCTAGATATAGTATTTAGTCAATAATGTCTTGCTTTGGTGAAGGAGTATTTGACTGCCCCTTGGTAGTATATATTCTGATTCATTATAGTACCGTTGCAAATAAATAAACAAAATTTGGGTAATTATTAATTTTGCTAAAATTAAATTGGGTTTAAAAGCAATTTACTAATTAGTTGAATTCTTCAAATTTACTTGCTTCCGACATGTTTAACGATAATGATTACTCAACATGGAAATCAAATTTACTAGCAGATGATGATTTAAAATTTGTTTTAATAGAGGAATGTCCTCAATCTCTCAATTCTTCTGCAGACCAAAAGGCATAACAAAGTAAATATGATTTACTTGCCATTGAGACATGTTTAGTAGAAAATGATGAATTAACTTGGAAACCACATTCAGGTGCTGCTAATCATATATGTGCTTTCACTCAGGAAACTAGTTCCTGGAGACAGCTTACAAAAGGGAAACAACCTTTAAGGTAGGGACCGAGGAGGTTATTTCAGTTAAAGCAATGGGTGACATAAAGTTATTCGTTGGAGAGAGACACATTTTACTTCAAAATGTTTATTACATTCCTCCTATGAAAAGGAGTTTAATCTCTATGTCATGTATGCTAGAACAAAATTACAAAGTCTCTTTTGAAAATAATGAAGTGTTCATTATTTCAAAAGGTAATAACGTATGTTAAGCAAAACTGGAAAATAACTTATACGTGTTAAAACCAATTGAGATAAAAGCCGTTTTGAATATAGAAATGTTTAAAACAGTTGAAACTCAAAATAAGAAATGAAAGAATTCTCCAAATGCCTATCTTTAGCACCTAAGATTAGCACATTAATCTCAATAGGATTGGGAGATTGGTTAAGAGTGAACTTCTAAATCAGTTAGAAGATAATTGATAGCACCGAAAACGTGCTATTTTTCTCTACTCGGGGTTGTTAAACCACTTAATATGTTTAATTCAATTATTTTGTAGGACTCGAGCGTACAAGCATTCAAATGAAGCATTAGGGATAAAAAGATGTTAAGATGGCCAAGATAGTATCCAATTTGAACAAAGGATGAAAGAAGACCAACCCATTGAAGTTCTCTGCCTTGCCGAGCATTCCAACACTCCTCTAAAGCATAAAGCCCAACATTCATTCGACGCTTGAAGGTAGTAGGCTCAGGTGCAGGCCAACGTTGCAACGCTCTCCCTAGTGTTGCGACGTTGCGACAAGCCTCTAAAACAATCATTCAGGGTCAGCACTCAGCACAATGAGAATTTGAGAAAAACTGGAGAGTTAGTCCAATTTGAGAGCCCTTGTAATTAAATTGTTGTGCAAAGATGGCCATTGTCATCCTCGTTCCTTATTCAAATCATTGTAATTTTGATATGCCTTTTAGAGGCTAGGTAAATTCTCTTGGGATTGTTTGTATGTCTTAATTCTTGAAGGATTGCTAGTTAAATTTACTTAATTATTGTGAACCATTTGGATGGATTTGTGTTAATTTTAATAGAGTTTCAATTAATTGATCTGATAAATTAATTTATCGAAGTTATTGTTTGCAAAATCGTCATAACCTATGCAATATTGATTGATTTAGTTGCACATATTAGGATCCCATGTATAGGGTCTAGATTTTTTCTGGTTATATATGCCTTAGTATAATCTTTCCCAATTAACCATGTTTCAAGATATGGATTTTCCAGCTTGTAGCATGTCTCAACAATTGAACCTTGTTGTAATGAAATTCAATTTTAACTTGTATGCTGCTAAGAAGGAATAGTTATAAATTAAATTAGGGCTAGTTTGGTTTAATATCGAATTTGGCTAATTGGGCTATTAGATTTTCTAATAGGTTGAGGGGTTTACAAAATTAGTAAAATTAATTAGTGCCTAAGGATAGAAAATAAAAAACATACAAACAAATCCCAAGACTTTTCCATCAATTTGATCAAATCTCTTTTCTGTGGTAACTTTTTGTTTCTTCATTCGATTGTCAATTTATTTTACAAAAAAAAAAACCAATAAAATATCCCCATTCTCACGTGAAATCTTTAAAATAATCCTAGCTAATCATTAATCTCTCTGTGGATTCGACCCCAATCTTACCACTTTACTACGTTTGTGGCACAGTATTGGATCGGTGAATATTACTTTTCTTTGCTCGGGTCGAGGGCGTGTATGACAACGCATTCCCGGAGTCTGAACAAATTTGGCACCATTTTCAGGGAGACTTGGCAATTAGCCTAGGATATTTTTCAGATTCAATTCATAAAAAAAAAAAAAAGAAAAAGAAAAAGAAAAAAAGGAGATAATAATAATTTTGTGTCCTTTGCTCGCCTTTGGTTTATGGCCCGCTCGTCTGGGAGTGCAGACTTCGTTTTCATTACAGATACTAACCGAGAGGAGAGGAGAATCCGAAGGACGTGTAGAGGAGAAATACTAGAAGAGGAGATTCAACAGGTTGCTAACAATACAAAAAGAACAATGAGAGAAGAAGTTCGTGAGAAAACTCTGAGGGAGCTAGTAAAGCCTAACATGGACCAGCATCCCCTATGCATCATATTTCCACCGACCACCATGCCATTTGAACTCAAGACAGGGTTGATCAATCTAATGCTTACCTTCAGAGGGAATGCAGAGGAGAAGCCCCACAAACACATCAAGGACTTCCATATGGTTTGTGTAAGTATGCGAGCTCATGGAGTATAGAAGAACAACTAAACATTAGGGTGTTTCCATTTTTATTACAGGACGACGCTAAGGATTGGTTGTACTACTTGGCTTCAGGGTCGATAACTGCTTGGAATGAACTTAAAAAGAAATTTCTTGAAAAAAAATTTCTAGCTTCTAAAGAAATTTTTTGGTGAGTTTTTGTTTGAATATTGGGAGCAAAATTTCTATAGTGGTTTGCTTACCAGTGACAGGAACTCCATTGACTCAGCAGTTGAAGGTGCTCTTGCTGATAAGACTCCCAGGGAAGCCCAAGAATTAATTTCATGCATGGCTGAAAACAACCAGAATTTTGGAACCAAGGCTACTGAATCTGATTTAGTTGTTAATTCTGAGATTAAGGAATTAAAAACTCTAATTTCTAACTTAACTACTCTTGTGTCATAAATGGCCCAAGGAGGAGTCGCCCAAGTAAAAGCTTGTGGGGCTTATGGAGTAATAGGACACACCTCTGAAGCATGTCCTCAGCCCAAGTCAATACAGTCGGGGGTTACCAGAGGAAATATGACCCACATGCCCCAGTATACAATCCAGGCTGGCATGATCACCCTAACATCAAATAGGGAGGCCGAGGCCAAGGATAAGGGCATGACAGTTCCAATCACTCCGATCAACTATCATTATCTTTCTCAGGTGTGTCTTTAGAAGACATTGTCAAATCTTTAGCTGACAACTCCTTAAAATTTTAACAGAAAATTCAGCCGCTGCAAAAGGACTTTCTCCAATTGTCACAGGACACCAAGGCATATCAGCAAGAAACCAGGGCGATTATGGCAAATCTTAATGCTCAGGTCACACAATTAGCTGCTACAGTGAGTCGAATAAAGAACAAAGGTTCAGGAAAGTTGCCTGCCCAACTAGACCATGCCAATGTGAGCGCCATCACACTCAGGAGTGGTAAGAAGCTTCCATCGCCTACGATCTCTTCAAGCAACCCATCTCTTCCTGGTAAGTTCAAAGAAGAAGCTGAGAAAAATGAGGGTAAATCTGAGGCACACCCATCTACCCCTAAGGTAAGTACTCTTCCTTCACCTTCTGTTGAAACTTATATTCCTAAAGACCCATTTCCTAGTAGGCTAGTGAGACTAAAGCAAGAACATAGTGACGAGAAGCTGATCGAGATGTTTAAAAGGATTTAGATAAACATTCCTCTCTTGAACGCGATCGAGCAGGATCCCAAGTATGTGAAGTTCCTCAAAGAACTATGCACCAAGAAGAGGATAGGTAAGAATAGGGAACGAGTTGTGGTAAGTAAGAATGTATCGGCTCTACTTAAACATAATATGTCTGAAAGATGCCGAGACCCAGGTATGTTCACTTTACCCTGCATTATTGGTAACATAGTTATTCGTCATGCCATTCTAGATTTAGGAGCCTCTATCAATGTCATGCCATATCATGTGTATGAGGATCTCAATTTGAATGACTTGCAAAAAACTGTAGTGTGCATTCAATTAGCTGATAGATCTTATATCCAGCCCCTAGAGATAGTTGAGGATGTATTATTGCCAGTTCAGGACTTGATTTTCCCAGTCGATTTCTACATTTTAAAAATGGATGAAATTTCTACTCCTTCTTCTACTATTCTATTAGAAAGACCCTTTATGAAAACTGCAAAAAAAAAAAAAAAAGAATGGATATTGACAAGGGCTATCTTTCTATAGAATTTGATGGTGAAATAGTTTCATTTAACATATGTGACTCCATGAAATTGCCTAAGGAATATTTGTCCCTATATATGATTGAGGCACATGACTTATTAGATGAAATTGTGTTGCATGATGATGATGATGACGACTCTAACATGTTGATTGCTCCATGTATTTATTTGGATTCGCACGACTCGCATGATTTATCCCTTTCTACTATTGATATTAGCAACCTGAAGGAACCTTCTTCTAATTTTGAAAATTTTCATTTGTAGGTACAAAGGACTGAGCTGAAGGCTCTCCCCAGTCATCTAAAATATGTGTACCTGTGCGAAGGGAATGTTGAGGTGATGCCCTAAACTCTCGTTGGGTGCTGTAGTTTGTAAATACAGTTTTGAGCAAATGCTTATGATGTAATAATGATATTTTCTTCACTTTTGTCAATGGAACATTGGATGTTTTCATTACTTTACTACAAACCAATAAACTAAGACACCTGTTTGTCGTTTGTAACTTAAGCATGTATGTGGGGACAAACAGGTGAACCATGTCTTAAGTGATAACCAAAATGGTCAGTATATGGCTATAGGAGGGAAACCTTATCCTGTTAACGCTACGGATACGACCCGCTTTGTAGAATAATTACAAGTGTTGTGACTTTCTACAGATGGTCTGATCCTGATCATTCATGTGGATACATGCGAGCGGGGGCGTCCTATACAAATTAGTTTGTATAAGATCGGACCTCGAAGTGTAATAATCTCATTATATAACGTCGTTCATGACAGAGACTTCACTTCACTAGGATGACCATAGGTAACATGACCTCAATCCTGAATGAGTTGAGAACTCCTGCCTTTGAGGGCGGTCTTTTGATTTGCATGGGTGCGAGTGGCCAGATCACCGACTCAAACCTACTATTTTAGGGATTTGATTTGGGAGCTGGGAACTCAGCTACACCAGATGGAATTCACTCCTTCCCTAAAGCAGGGGTAAGTAGTTAGATTGCTCCCTTAAAGGCTAATTTCGGGGCTTGAACGATGTGGCGTCACACACCTTCTCATGGCCAAGAGGTGTCCACACATAGTAGGACTATGTTGTATTGTTCATTAGAGGAATCAATGGTACTTAAGAAGTTAGATGTAACTACAGGGGCAAAATAGTAAATTGGCCCAGCTATACTTATGAGCATCTGTGAAGGGTTATCGTACTGTTGATTGGTTATATCCAATGGACACAAAAATATATCTCTGGTGAGAAGAGTGCAGTTGTCGGTCTTTAGTGGAATGCCTGACAGATAACGGATGGTGAATCTTGTGGCTAAAGAGTTTAGTCAGCTATTCATGTACTGTTGGAGCTTCGAGCCATATGTCCATAAGGTCTCCTTAGTAGCTCCATGGATTCAAGTTGAAAATCAGTTTTTGGGTCAGTTTGAAGTGTTCAAATTGACAAGAGGGAGATCGATTATATATGATATGATTGAACTGGTCAATTATATATGATATAGTTGACATGATGTATGAGATACATTATTTGGAGGAAAATGATATAAATATCATTTATATCTAGTGGAGGGGAAAAGGACTATGGTTCATATATTGTATATGATGTGACATTAAACCATAGGTTATAAATATGATAAGATTATATTTATTTTCTAATTTAACAATTATGGGATAATTGTGGCGGTTTTTTCTCTATAATCGTATGAAATAGTGGAAGGTTGCATTCAGTTTTCATAACTGAAGGATAAAATGAAAATCGTTTTCATTTTTCAAAGTATCATACATTCGCTCACTGGATTATGTATACTGCCTATGGCATAGCAAACCGAGAGCATACACATCAGCTCAACGTTTCTAAATGATCGTATAAATGCATGTGGTTTACTAAATGATCGCATAAGATTTACTAAACAATCATCTAGATTTTTCCTACACGATCGTCTGCCCGAGCATTTACTAACGATCGTCTATACGACCTTGCCCCTTTTACTACACGATCGTGTACCTCTACTTAAATGATCAAGCATCATCTATACGATAGACACTCGATATCTCCCACTTGTTTGGTCGTGGTAAACGATCGTCTCTTCCTCCTTCCCTCTACCAAATCCAATAGAGCCCACACCTCTTGGATTCCCACTCCAAGAATACCGAGAGTCAATGTGGTGGTGTCTTCCTTGCTGCCTTGTTCATGAAGAGTCTGTCGTGGGTAGACGACACAATAATTTGGTGGACGATAGCGTGGATGATCTGAGTGAGAGTGAGAGGTGCAGTCCTTGGACGAGAACAAGATTTGAGGTGAAGAAGGGTTCTTCAACTGATATGTATCTTGTTCTCTTTTTTATTTAAAGTTCAAAGCATGCTTATAATTTGTTGTTAATGCATAACTTGTCTATTTGATTGTGAATGTGTTAATTCTGTCACAATGAGTTTGGAATGATCTTGCTTTCGCTCAGAGGTACTCTTTGATAAGAGTTCCTTCATTTGGTATCAGAGCCAGGTTCTGATATTCCAAATTCATTGATGCAAAGAATAGCATTTACTTTCTCGGTGGGTAAAGCATGTCTACATTTTGTTTAAGTGTTAAATGGTTTGGTGGATGTGGATTAATGGAGTTTTATGGGATGAAGCCTCTAGTTATTTAAATTTTTTTACATTTGAAGTTAATTGTAAGGGACCCTGTGTTTTTGGGCGTATTAACTTGCTATCGAGTCTGTAATTTTAAAGTGTTTGACTCCCTGTGAGTCATTCGTAATGAGGCTTCAAGGCAAAGAGTTACTATTCTTCGAGAATTGGATACTTGAGTCGTGTAAACGATGGGGTAAACGATAGTAGAGAATTGGATACTCGAGAGCAGGTTGATGCCGCACACTAGATGATCGTGTAGCTTAGTAAGCTTCATCATTTAGTTCTTTACTACACGATCGCAGAGTAAAAAGTTTACTAAGCGCTTGTTATGTGATCGCCTAGACGATCGTGCTTTACAACAACATCGTCATCTAAACGATTGTTTAGACTTGCGTCTTTTGTCTTGTGCGCTAAAAGATCGGCCTCATGCTTCATCGCATAGTTATTGGTACTCGATCGTAGCTAAACGATCGTGTATACTTGATCGCGTTTACTAAACGATGGGAGCTTCGCCCGGGTAGTTCAAGACTCGGTTCGCCTGTGAACCAGTTTGCTCGATGGAAAATGTAATAGATAGAATTTTTATCTCCGGTTTTGAGGCGGTTCATCCCAGTCCATTAATCTTTGTGAATGTACATAGGATGCATGTTTATTTATATGTCATATGGTATGCCATATAGAAGAAATCCCACTTTAGGTTATGCATTGGTCATGCATCATCTCTTTAGTGTAAGTGTTATGATTTAGAGAAGCATGATTTAAATTACATAAGAGCATGCTCATGCATCATATAATATAAGAGTTATATTTATGCATACATAAAGCATAGACATGCATCATCTTTATATTATATGTGTTATAGTATAAGGGTGTATGGAAGCATGTTTGCTTGGTTCATTACCTGTATATAAAAATTATGTATAGTAATGAATGGACATTGCATGAAGCATAACACATAGGTTAAATTTATAAGTGTTATAAATACCTAGTTGTGTGGCAATGTGTATGGTTTTAGTTGTTTCTTTTATAAAGGTTATAAGGAAATTAGAACTAAAATCTATAAGAAAGACATGCATGCGAACTTAGGTTTGAATCTTGGTTTTAAAAGTGTTTTAAAACTTGGTGGAGATAGACCTAAGATCACAGTTCTAATAAGATTAGCAACCTATGATTTAATCTTTTAATCAGTTTAATAGGCTTAAATTAAATAATAAAAGGTTAAAGTGTAGCAAATCTATCTATAAGGGAACTTTTTTCTAAGGCGGGTTCTGTCTAGTCTGGGGTATTTAAGGTGACGAAAAAGGAACACCCCTACCTGGAAAGGTGAATTAGATAGATTTGATGCATGCATGCAAATTTGAGGATACTCCATTAAAGAGTTTAATGTGACTACTTGAACTTGTTTAATTTCAAAGATTAGAGTTGTTTTTGGGAAAATTAAACTGACTTAGATTAAAATCAGTAGCCGGATGGTCTAAGTTAATGAACTCCTAGATAGAACATTCAGTGGGAGGTACTTGGGGTATCTGATACTTCATTTAAACCTCTTTGCATTTCTCCCATAATTTTCCACACCGTGAGATCTATCATCGGCCTCGTCACACCCTGGGAGTATCCCTCTAAAGGATGGTGTTTGGGTAGTCAATATCAAGATGGATGGAGAGAATGTTCATAGTAAGTGGGAGCAGGACGTGCGATAACATATCCCATGGACTCTCTCGTTAGGTTGGATAAAGTTTCTGTGTATTGCCTTGAGGCACTCTGGGAGTGTCCCCCTATAGGATGATAATTTTGCACGTTTCTTTACCTGATCTCCTGTATAGGATAAGGTCGTTTAGTCTCTAGTCCTAATCTACTTTTTCCCTACGGTGGGCGCATTAAGGCGGTATTCTAGGACCGAAAATGAGGGGTTACACTTATGTGAAATTGTTAATGGTTAAATGTTCTGGACCGAACGAATGGTGATTGTCAGGTGCAGTTACAAGAGTCGTTTCTGCCTAATGGTTAAAAGTGTCTCATCCCAGTGAAGGGGCATTTGATCACCCAATCGGTGGCGTTTGTCCTGCCTCACTGAGGCATCATTGCGAAATAGAAGTCTTTTCCACTTAGGATACTTGGAAACTATTTTGCTAAAACTAAAATTGGTGTTAAAATGTGGTTTGCATAGATTTATTATGATTGTTATGTTTTCAGCAACATTTTAAATGGCCACCACCACGTTAGCTCTACTTAGTGCCGACAAACTGACTGGCGAGAATTATGCTAGTTGGAAACACAAGATCACAACAATTTTTATCATCAATGATCTTAGATTCGTCCTTACGAAAGAGTATCCTCCTATTCCACCTTCTAACGCTGCTTAAAATGTTTGGGAGGCCTACGAGTGTTGGACACAGGCGAATGAGAAGGCCCAAACATATATCTTGGCTAATCTTAAAAACATATTGGCCAAGAAGCATGAACCCATGGTCTCAACGTGTGAGATCATGGAGTCCTTGCAGGGGATGTTCGGACAACAGTCTGGATAGCTCAAGCATGAGGCTCTGAAATGCATCTTCAACTCCAAAATGGAGGAAGGCACCTCTGTTCGTGAACATGTGCTTAACATGATGGTCCACTTCAATGTGGCGGAGATGAATGGGTCTTGGATCGATGAAGGCAGTCAGGTTAGCATTATCCTACATTCGTTGTCGGATAGCTTCTTGCACTTTGTCAGCAATGCGAATCTGAATAAAGTGGACTATACCCTTACAACTCTCCTCAACAAGTTGCATACATTCAATCCTTACTGAAAAGTAAGGAGAAGAAGGGAGGTGAGGCAAATGTTCCATCATCTTCAAAGACGTTCCATCGAGGTTCGACCTCAGGGACAAAGTTTGCACCTTCTGCTCCTTTCATTGGAAAGTGGAAGAAGAAGAAAGGTGGTAAGAGGAAGGGGAAAGACCTGCTAACCCACAGCCTGTCACCCAGCAGGATAGATGTCCATTGCCAGTTGACAAGGAAAAGTGTTTCCACTACAACCAAAACAGGCACTGGAAGAGGAATTGTCCTCACTGGTTGAAGGAAAAGAAGGCGGCCAAGGCTAAAGCAAAACAAGGTAAATATGATTTACTAGTTTTGGAAACTAGTTTAGTGAAGAATGATGATTCTGCCTAGATTATTGACTCGAACGCCACTAATCATGTTTGTTCTTCTTTTCAGGGGATAGATCCTGGCGGTAGCTAGAGGCTAGTAAGATGACAATGAGAGTAGGCACCGAGCACGTCATCTCAGCTGTAGCAGTTGGAGGAGTCCAGTTGACTTTACAGAAAAAATTTCCTGTTTTACATAATGTATTTATAGTTCCTGAGTTGAAAAGGATCTTAATTTCTGTAAAGTGCTTATTACAGTGTAAATATACTCTTGAGTTTAAATTGAATAAAGTGTTTATTCATAAAGATGGAGTAGAAATCTGTACAACATATTTGGAAAATAACTTGTATATGCTAAGACCGTTAGCAACAAGTTTCCTCCATAACATAGAGATGTTTAAAACTATTGTAACTCAAAATAAATGTCAACGGGTTTCTCCAAAAGAAAATTCCCAACTTTGGCATCTTCGATTAGGGCACATCAATCTCAATAGAATTGAGAGGTTGGTGAAGAATGGACTTCTAAGTGAGTTAGAGGAAAATTATTTACCGGTGTGAAAATCTTGCCTTGAGGGTAAGATGACTAAAAGACCTTTTATTGGAAAAGGTTATCGAGCCAAAGAGCCTCTAGAGTTAGTGCATTCTAACCTCTGTGGTTCAATGAATGTGCGAGCCAGGGGAGGCTATGAGTATTTCATCACCTTTACTGATGATTACTCTAGATATGAGTATGTTTATTGTTGCATCCTTTGAAAAGTTTAGAGAGTTCAAGGCTGAAGTTGAAAATGCATTGGATAGATGGATCAAAACACTTCAATCGGATCGAGGTAGAGAGTTTTTGGATTCAGGGTTCCAGGACTATTTGATAGAACATGGAATCATTTTCCGACTCTTAGCGCCGGGTACACCTCAGTAGTATGGTGTAGCGAAGAGGAGAAATAGAACCTTGTTGGACATAGTTCGATCGATGATTAGTTATGCTTCCTTACGGGACTCGTTTTGGGGTTTTGCAGTGGAGATTGCAGTGTATATACTCAACTGTGTTCCTTTCAAGAGTATTGCAAGAACACCTCTGAAGTTGTGGAACGAGCATAAAGCTAGTTTATGTCACTTCCGCATATAGGGTTCCCCAGCATATGTGCTTAAGGCTAATCCAAAGAAATTGGAACCACGGTCGAGGTTGTGCCTCTTTGTAGGCTACCCCAAAGGTACACGAGATGGTTACTTTTAAGATCCGACAGAAAACAGAGTGTTTCTATCTACGAACGCTACCTTCCTAGAGGAAGATCATATTAGGGAGCACAGTCCATGTAGTAAGATCGTGTTACGTGAGCTTTCCAACGAAACTACTGAAACTTCAACAAGAGTTGTTGAAGGGCCTACTTTATCAACAAGAGTTGTTGATGATAGTTCATCTGGTAGGTCGATTCCACCTCAAGAGTTGAGGGAAACTCGACGTAGTGAGAGGGTTGCGAACCCACCTGTTCGCTATATGGGTTTCATGGAAATTCTAGCTACGGTAGTCGATGGCGACGTTGAGGATCCGTTGTCTTATCAGAAGGCAATAGAGGATGTTGACCGAGATGAATGGGTCAAAGCCATGGATCTTGAGATGGAGTCGATGTACTTCAACTCAATGTGGGATCTTGTAGATCAGCTTGATGGGGTAAGACCTATAGGTTGTAAATAGATCTACAAGAGGAAACAGAGTGCCGATGGGAAGGTGCAAACCTTTAAGGCTCGACTTGTGGCAAAGGGTTATACCCAAGTGGAAGAAGTCGACTATGAGGAGACTTTCTCGCCTGTTTCCATGTTGAAGTTGATCCGCATCCTCATGTCCATTGCCACTTATTATGATTATGAAATTTGGCAAATGGACGTCAAGACTGCCTTTCTGAATGGAAATCTTGAGGAGATCATTTATATGGTGTAGCCTGAGGGATTCATTGCCCAAGGTTAAGAGCAAAAAGTTTGCAAACTGAATCGATTTATTTATGGGCTGAAACAGGCGTCTCGATCTTGGAATATTCGGTTTGATACTACGATCAAATCATACAGCTTTAACCAAAATGTTGATGAGCCTTGTGTCTACAAGAAAATCATCAACAGTTCCGTATTTTTCCTATTATCGTAAGTAGATGATATTCTACTCATTGGAATGATGTAGGACTACTGACTGCAGTTAAGAACTAGCTAGCGACCCAATTCTAAATAAAAGATTTCGAGGAGGCTCAATTTGTTCTTGGTATTCAGATCTTTCGGGATTGAAAGAACAAAGTGCTAGTGTTGTCTCTGGCATCGTACATTGACAAGATGTTGCTCAAGTACTCGATGCAGAACTCCAAAATGGGTCTACTGCTGTTCAGGCATGAAGTTGTCTAAGGAAATATGTCCTAAGATGCCTCAAGAGGTTGAGAAGATGAGACGGGTTCTATATGCATCTGTCATTGCCAGTTTGATGTGATGCTCTATACTCGACCTGACATCTGCTATGCTGTGGGAATCGTCAGTAGGTGTCAGTCTAACCATGGCCAGGGTCGCTGGAACACAATTAAGAATATCCTCAACTATCTTCGGAGAATGAGAGACTAGATGCTCATGTATGGAACTAGGGATTTGATCCTTACTGGATACACTGATTCTGACTTTCAAACTGATAAGGATTCTAGGAAGTCCACTTCAGGGTTAGTTTTTACTCTTACCGGACGAGCAGTAGTGTGGCGAAGCACTAAGCAAGGGTGCATCACCGACTCCAAAATGAAGGCTGAGTACGTAGCAGCTTGTGAAGCTGTTGAGGAGGCCGTTTGACTGCGGAAGTTCCTGACAGATCTTGAAGTTGTTCCAGATATGTCTAGGCCTATCACCCTCTATTGTGACAATAGTGGTGCTGTGGCGAACTCCAGGGAGCCCAGGAGTCACAAGTGCGACAAACATATAGAGCGGAAGTATCATCTCATCCGGGAGATCGTGCACCAAGGAGACGTGATAGTTACGAAGATCGCTTCGGAGTACAACGTTGTTGACCCGTTTACGAAGGCTCTCACGGCTATAATTTTTTAGGGCCACCTTCAGAGCATGGGTCTACGGGACCGCCCGCGGCTGGACTAGGGCAAGTGGGAGATTTTTGTACTGGGCCTTAGTGCCCTAGTTTATTATTTTGTACTAGTTGTTTGTACACCCCACTCGCTTTAAGACAAGTGGGAGATTGTTGGGGATGATGCCCTAAACTCTCATTAGGTCCTGTAGTTTGTAAACACAGTTTTGAACAAACACTTGTGATGTAATAATGATATTTTCTTCACTTTTATCTATGGAACATTGGATGTTTTAATTGCTTTACCACAAACCAACAAACTAAAATCCCTGGTTGTCGTTTGTAACTTAAGCATGTATGTGGAGGCATACTGGTGGATCATGTCTTAAGTGATAACCAAAATGGTCTATGGTATATGGATATAGGAAGGAAACTTTATCTTGGTAACACTACGGATGTGGCCCGCTTTGTAGAATAATTACAAGTATTGTGACTTGCTACAGATGGTCTGATCCTGATCATTCTTGTGGAGACATGCGACTAGGGGCATCCTATACAAAGGAATTTGTATAAGACCAGACCACGAAATGTTAATGTCTCGTTATATAACGTCATTCATGACAGAGACTTCACTTCACTAGGATGACTATAGGTAACATGACCTCAATCCTAAATGAGTTGGGAACTCCTGCCTTTGAGGGCGATCCTTTGATTTGAATGGGTGCGAGTGGCGAGATCACCGACTCAAACCTACCATTTTGGGGATTCGTCTGATTTGGGAGCTGGGAACTCAGCTACACAAGATGGAATTCACTCATTCTCTGAAGCAAGGGTAAGTAGATAGATTGCTCCCTTAAGGGCTGATTCCAGGGCATGAACGATGTGGTGCCACACACCTTCTCATGGCCCGAGAGGTGTACACACATAGTAGGACTATGTTTTATTGTTCATTAGAGGGATCAGTGGTACTTAAGAAGTTAGATGTTGTTGGGATTGGTGTCCTAATTATCCCAAAGTCTCGTTGTTTGTAAATATACATATTGTATATGAATAAAATAATTTTTATTTCATTCGGCATTTTCTCATATCCAATAAACAAAAATCCATGGTTATTGTATGTAAACTTAAGTATGTATATGAGATATACAAGTGGATCATGCCTTAAGTGATAACTAAATAGGTTTCTAGTAAAAGGATTAAGGTGGGATACTTGATCCTGGTGACACTACGGATACGACCTGCTTTGTAGAGGTTTGCAAGTGTTGTAAATTACTACAAATGTTAGATCCTGACCATGCAAGCGGGGTGTCCTATACAAAGAGTTTATATAACACCAAACCATGAGATGACTAGACTCTATATATAACAACGTTGATACTGGAGACTTACATCTCACCTAAACGACCATAGGTGACATGACCTCAATCTTGAGTGTTTTCGGAACTTCTCCCTTTAAGGGCGGTTCTTTGATTAGTATGGGTGAGAGTGGCCAGATTGCCAACTCAACATGCCTACCTTTTTTGGAACTTCTCTGATCTGGGAGCTGGGAACTCAATTACACAAGATGGAATTCACTCCTTCCTCGAAGTAGGGGTAAGTAGATAGATTTCTCCCTTAAGGGCTAATTCCGAGGATTGAACATAGTGTCCACAGCTTCTCTTTGGAAGAGAGGACTCAGTCATAGTAGGTGATGACAGGCTGAAATGCATGTCATCTTACGCCTTTTACTTAGAATTATGAGAGCTGTTAAGCGAAATATGCAACAATTATGTTAGAAATTCATGAGAAATTGAGCTTGCAGCGTTCAACATTAAGAATCTCAGCCCATTATTATGCGTTATTATGCGTTCAATTGTCTATTTTTGTAGCTAACACAGGAAGTGGACGCAAACGCGAAAATCGGACCACTGCATAGACGACCGCATGCGGAGAAAATTTTAATCGCAAAGGCAAACGCGTTCGATCAATGCATGGATGTTGCGGTAATCAGCCGCATGCGTCCATCGCATGGGAGTTGCGCTCGTCAAGCGATTGCGGTCATCGTGTAGAGTTGCGATATTAAGTGAATGCGGTCACTATAAGATTATGGCTACACGATAACGCATGGTAAAGGGATCAACGCAAGGTTGGTGGAATGAACGCATCAACGCATCTACCTCGAGAAAATCAAAAGATGATGTTGACATTTCACCTACCACGCCGTTAGCAGCTGATGCTTATTTTTATGAAGTGGAAATGTGGATGATATGCATTGATGAAATTGCGTTGTGCACTCAAGTTTCCTCAGCAGCATCCACGTGTAAATTCCACTGAGTTTCCTGGTATGTCCAGGGTTGAACACAGGGACTTGTGAAAACAGGTTGCGTTGGTAATTTTTATGAAAACCTTGCGGTGGCCAAATAAATAAATTGTTGGTTTGTTGTTGATTGCGTTAATGAAAAGTAAAAAAATGCGACAGATTTGAGAAAGGTCAGTTGTGTGATAGATGCACTGAGTATGCGATGAACGGGTTGAGAAGATATTTAGCTAGCGTTACTTGGGAATGCGTCAGACTATGCGATCATGTTACCACCATGCACAGCAAGTCATTTTTCAATGCAAATGTGATGCTCCTAAGTCTGGACGCATGTGTTGAATGCAAAAGTGTCCATAGAGCTTATCCCTAAGTCTCTACTCTTGTCCTATGCGATGATGAAAAATGCATAAAAGCAAGGTTACCACATACAATCATATCCTATCTCTAGGAGGCATGCGATGCGTTGATAACAGATAGTGCTTATTCCTAAGCTCCTATCTCTTGATTATACATTCTAAACTAACTCTCCCGAGCCTACATTCTAACTTAAACTTCCCAAGCCTAGATCCTGTCCTTAGACTACCCTCCCCAGTATCTCTAATGGGTGAATGAAGCATTCATAATACAAGATAATCGCATAGAGTGAAGATTCCCTAGTTGTGCTAGCTAAATGCCTCTCAACCCATTCAACTAATTTAGCTACTCATGCGTAAATAACAGTGAGTGAACAGATATAGAGAAGTAGATTCCATTTCAATAAATGAGTGGAGTACAAAATAACAATGGAAGTTAAAGGTAGAGAGCCTGGTAGCAATTCCTTGCTGACTAAGGCTTTTATACTATAATCTCTATTCGGTTCTAAAGATGTTCCCGCTTCTGCAGGCGTTGGCCCTCTCTCTATCCTTGAAGCTTCTGGCGCTCTCCCAACCTTACCGGAACGATCTATCCGCACAACCTACTCTCTCGCATCCTCCTTAAAACGAAAGAAAACTATGAACAAAGACGTGCGAACTGAAGTATGAAATCTCTAACTGTTGAACTGGTTAACCCCTTTTTTGAAGGATGCCCGTTGTATTTATAAAGCATCGAGGCTGAAAGGTGGCTTCTCTCTCATGATTGTACAGATGGGACGGCTTTAATTCCTAACTGATGCGCCGAATAATTGTCACTAAAAAGTTGAATGTACTTGTGATCGTTATTGGCTGTCAACTAAATTCGGATTTGACTGTCATCAGCTTTCTGTCCCATCACGATTAATTAGCCTTTCACCTAGATGCGCCCTACGTTGCGCGGACCAAGTTGCAGTGATCCTTCTTGGGCGAATATTTGCTAACACGATCACTGCAAAGCCTTGCGGTGATGCTGCACTCGACCAATGATTTCCTATGATCGCAATTCTTGCATTGTGTCAACGCATATTCTGCATAAAAACACTAAAATCAATTGTTCCTATGCGATGAATGCATGTGACCGCAATATTATGAAATTGATACTTGATGGACACAATTTAACATGTTTTATCAACGCAAACCATCATTGTTTAAGAACTTAGCAATATGATAACATGCATTTCTGTCCGTTATCACACCCCTAAATTTAAACAATGCTTGTCCTCAAGCATAAGCTAAAGACTTCCTTTAGCCCGCAATGTCCTTTTCTTAGATTTCTCAAGGATACATCGTTCAAATCCTATATACCAAAGTTTCCTTAAGCCTTATTCAAGTCTCTTCTTGAAATATTTCTAAGACCTAGGGACTGCAAGCTTAACCTTCAAAAGGACTTTACTAATTTCTGAAACATCACATGATTTATTTCAAAAAGAAAATTTTTCCACCGGTGTGTCAATTGATTTTATCCTTGCATATTTCTTGTCATTGTTATTTTTTCTGACCTTGCACTGATCCAAGTGCCTTGCCTTCATTTTGGCTTTCCCTCACGTGTGTCATGCGGACATCCAACTACGAGCAATGCACTCTTCCTCAGACTAAACTCATACCTACTTGGCAGTGGAGTTGCGGTCATTTATTTATGCGTTGATCATGGTGACTTACTTTTGTTTTGGCTTGCCCCCACGTGTGTCATGCAAACATCCAACTAAGGGTAA
The DNA here is from genome assembly GCF_009727055.1 of Benincasa hispida. Taxonomy (NCBI): domain Eukaryota; kingdom Viridiplantae; phylum Streptophyta; class Magnoliopsida; order Cucurbitales; family Cucurbitaceae; genus Benincasa; species Benincasa hispida. The sequence continues at coordinate 30,113,240 of NC_052356.1, forward strand.
GTGCCTTTCACAACTTAACTCTTATCAACATAGGTTTCCCATTGCGTTGACAGTGGAGTTGTTATTCTCAAATTATTTTTTTCAAAATAGCAAGGTCGAAAATAAATACCTCACCCCCAAATTTAAAAGGCGGCAATGTCCTCATTGCCAAAAGATTGAGATAAGTCATGCGATGTTCGTAGAAAGATTCGTAAATAGAGTTTGAAAGAAAGCTAGCAAACCCCTAACTTCTAGAAATATTTTCTGAGGTGGCTATCTTAAAGTTAAAATGACTCTAGTACATATGAAAGCAATACATCATACTTGGCAAAGAAACAGCTTGCGGTAACTTACTAAATTTATCTATGTCAAATGATTGCGATAATCAAAGAGGATGCAGTGATAAGACTTTTAAAACTAAAATGTGATGTGATAGCGTAAAATTTGAAATAAAGGATAAGGAAGAATACACCCCTAAATTTTCGTTGTCGGCCGCATTCTGTATTTACGCATCTAACTTTGCGGCGATCTATCTTCTATGGATTGCGGTGACGGAATGAGATGATTTGTTGCTTCATGTAACATCGCCGCAATCCTGTGCCTTAATCGTTGCAAGAAAAATAGAGAGAGGGTCAAATTATTTTAAACAAAACAAAATATAAATTATTTTTTTTTAAGAAATAGAAAATATGAACAGTGTAGATAGATAGTCAGTCTAACAAAGTAATTGCGATAGTAGATAATAACGAGTAAGATAAAAGTTCATGAAGTAATTGATGCAGGAAAAGGATATTCAAAAGGATTGTGTCTCTGATGAGGTTGAATCATATAGTACTCAGGGAGCACTTATTCCAGGCTGGTTTGTTCACATCCATGGTGGCTTTTCTCTCTTTTCTTTGTCCTCTGGGATCTTTACTGCCTTAATCTGGAGTTTTTCCCCATCTGTCAGCGAGCTAGAGAGTTTCCTTTGTGGGCGCGATCCAGTATACTCTTTGCCTCCTCATATGTTTTGTAGAGCAGAACATCAAGCGGC
>NC_052356.1:30115423-30120222 GCF_009727055.1 Benincasa hispida
GCGGCTGCCGCATTGGTAGCGGTCTACAAAGAGGGATTCAATCCTTGGTAGAAAATCTCCATTTGTAGGCAGTCAGGTAAGCAATTATGTGAACAGTCTCTTACCAGCCACTTGAACCTCGCCCAGGCATCGCTTCTTGTTCAAAATTTGTTATTAATTTCCTTCTCCTAACATTCTCGGTTGGTGGGAAATACTTCTTCATAAAATTTTCCACCACCTGTTCCCACGAAGTTTTCTCTCTCGGTTCAAGAGAATATTCCCATTTCCTCGCCTGATCACACAAAGAAAATGGAAACAGAGTTAGTCGAACTTCCTCGGTTGAGATATTCGGGAACACAAAAGTGTTGCAAATTTGTATGAAGCTCCGGAGGTGGGCGTGCGGGTCTTTGCCACGTCTTTTTCCAAACTGCCCAGCAGCCTGGATCATCTGCAACATTGCCAGCTTCATTTCAAACCTCGATCCATCTAAAGTCGCCCTCATGATTCCTTGAGAGAAATCATAGAGGTTAGGTGACGCATAGTCCCGAATGGGTCTATTGCAATCTTCGCCAGAAGGATGGGGTTGGCCATTATATTATTTGCATTCGCGACCCTTTCTGCCGGTTGTTCCGCCATTCTTAGAGTTCTATCTTGTTGTTGGCGGTTGTCTCTTAGTCTTCTTCTAAATGTCCTCTCAATCTCTGAGTCGTAATACACCGGAGATTGAGAGTCTGCAAAGAAATCAAAAAATTACCGTTAGCACTCTATTTTGCCGAAGTCCCCAGCAACGGCGCCAAAAACTTGATGCTTATTTTTATGAAGTGGAAATGTGAATGGTATTCACTGATGAAATTGCGTTCTGCACTCAAGTTTTCACAGCAGAATCCAAGTGTAAATTCCACTGAGTTTCCTGGTAAGTCCAGGGTCGAACACAGGGACTTGTGAAAACAGGTTGCGTTGGTAATTTTTATGAAAACCTTGCAGTGGCCAAATAAATAAATTGTTGGTTTGTTGTTGATTGCGTTAATAAAAAAGTAAACAAATGCAGTGGATTTGAGAAAAGTCAGTTGTGTGATAGATACACTGAGTATGCGATGAACGGGTTGAGAAGATCTTTAACTAGCGTTACTTGGGAATGCGTGAGACTATACGATCATGTTACCACCATGCACAGCAAGTCATTTTCCAATGCAAATGCGATGCTCCTAAGTCTAGGACGCATGTGTTGAATGCAAAAGTGTCCATAGAGCTTATCCCTAACTCTCTACTCTTGTCCTATGCGATGATGCAAAATGCATAAAAGCAAGGTGACCGCATACAATTATATCTTATCTCTAGGATGTATGTGATGCATTGATAACAAATAATGCTTATTCCTAAGCTCCTATCTCTTGATTATGCGTTCTAATCTGACTCTCCCGAGCCTACATTCTAACCTGACCTTCCCAGGCCTAGATCTTTTCCTTAGACTACCCTCTCGAGTATCTCTAATGGACGAATGAAGCACTTATAATACAAGATAATCACATAGAGTGAAGATTCTCTAGTTGTGCTAGCTAAATGCTTCTTAACCCATTCAACTAATTTAGCTACTTATGCATAAATAATAGATAGTGAACAGATATAGAGAAGTAGATTCCATTTCAATAAATGAGTGGAGTACAAAATAACAATGGAAGTTAAAGGTAGAGAGCCTGGAAGTAATTCCTTGCTGACTGAGGCTTTTACACTATAATCTCTATTCGGTTCTAAAGATGTTCCCGCTTCTGCAGGCGTTGGCCCTCTCTCTATCCTTGAAGCTTCTGGGCCTCAAACTACCGGATACGATTATAGCACAACCTCCTCTCTTCGCATCCACTTAAACGAAGCATCAAGTCCCGTTATGCAGCGACAACGACGGCGCAACAGAACGTGACTGCAAAATCTCCTAGACTTGCTTGGACTCGTGGTTGCCTTTTTTGAAGGCCTGCCCGTGTACTTGTATAAGCATGCTAAGTGAGAAGGTGGCTTCTCATCATGACATTAGCCCATTGGACAACGGACTGTATTCTGCGCTAGTCTCGCGTCGAACTCGTGAATTGTCCCTCCCAAATTTTGATACTAGAGACGAATGTACTTGCGTGTATGTGATGCGACTGTCACTTAATTCAAATTGCCATGTCGGTCACTCTATCTGTCATCACGCATTCAACTGAGACACTTCACCAGAGCGCCACCACGCTGGTCTGACCAATTGCGACTGCTCGCTTCCTGTGCCGGCACGAAATTGCGAACCAGCACATAAGCGCCACAAAGCCAGTCAGCGGTGATGTGTCGAACGCCGACAACTGATAGTTTGATCCCAAATCAGCAGTTTTGCATTGCTGCTCACCGCGATATTCTATATGAAACTGAACACTAAAATAACTGTTCCTATGCGATGAGCATGCGACCGGCTAATATTGATGAGTACTCATGATGCTTAACCATGGACGCATATTTACATGTTTATAAAGCATCGGTTAATTCTATATGATTTAAACGAAAACTAGCACTATGATACACGGCAATCGCTTGCTGTGTCCAGCGCTTCCAATCGTCACACGCAGCAATCGGGCCCCGCACTCAACAAAGGACTGACCACGCATCGACGATGGCGATGGCAGATCAGAGCAGGTGCCTTGCTTCATGCTTCTTATGACGCTAATTACTAGGCATCTAACAGTATTCCACATGAACGCTATGCGTCGACCCTAGAGTAAGTCTACAACATCAAGTTATTCAAGGTCACTTCTCCGGTTCAGCTTGCGAGCGTGCAGGCCTCTCAGTGAGCGGATCACACGTTGTGACATTCCGCCAATGACTATGGATTGTGGAGAAACGACGAGGACTGACGCAATGCACTGACCCGCTTGGCCCGAACTGGTGCGCTATGTGCCTCCCCTTTAATTCCCACTTGCCGCAGGCACTGACCCTGCACCAAGCCATACTACCCGCGGATCAAGTACGCGATGCGACAGTGGACGAGCAGCTTCGACCGGCACTAGCTAGGTACGCATGCCTTTACGATGAGCAGTCACCGTTTTCACCACGACATAGACCATGGCAGGCAAGCGGGACAGCTGACACGTATATCCTCCGACCGGAGACGGATCACAGTCCTCTGGTCCTTGCAGCTCTGAGACCTCATAGTTCATTCGCTTCTTAATAGAACTTGATTATTGGCATGTACTCATTGTATTAAAACCCCGCACCTATTATACATTCTGTGTTAGGACTATCATTATCTATGTTACCTCGATCAACATACTCCGTCCCTTCTTTACGGTATCCCTTAAGACACCATGGCATATTAGTAATCCTGGATTGGTAGTACCCGCCCGGCCCCTTGATGCCCAGGATGTTCAGAGTGCCCCGGCTAGCATATTCTGTCAGCAAGATCATGCAGATGGATTAGGGGATACTAGCCAGCTATGTAGAGTCAAGCTACCGACGCATCCCCGCAGGTAGTCGGTCGTCTCCGCCTGTCCAAGCGCTCACGATCAATCCTTGTCCCAGCATAGATCATCTTTTTTGCTATGTGGTGAAGCTTGCAAACGCCTATAGTTCCAACACAATAATGAATGGTGTACTAGTGAGTTAGTCCAAGGAGCGTATATCATGCATGTTATCTCCAGAATAAGGAGTCAGAGTTAGATAGGGTGATAAGTCCTACACTGTCAAATTGTTCGCCTATATTAATCATTGGTCAATGTAGTGTCAGTTAGTCTAAGCTAGTGACCCAGAGCTTATAGTTAATGTTGCAACATACGGTTGAGACGTGACCATGTCGATCACCACGGTTGCATTAGCACATAGCTGCTCAAGCTGTAATCTATCTCATGCTATCCGACGGCTTCCACTATCATACTATTTGTTAGCGACATCACATTGCAAAGATCGAACAATGCAATTAAGTATTCATACTAACTTTTGGTTCACTTAACAATCATAGACATGATCATTCCAATAAAATATTATGCCTTTTGCGTTAAAGAGTGTTGTGGTAATTACGGAAGGGCAACACAGAAGATGCCGATCCTCTACGTGCATGACTGCATACCTTGTGCATGCCATGAAATGTAACACATGAACAATGAAATTCTACGTTGTAATGTAGGATCTTGAAATCTTTTGTTGTAAACCATAAACATCAACATACTTTCTACCAAATATAAGATCAATCATGTTCACACAATGCGACAACCTAAGACTGTGGGACATGCCACACAGCGCGTGCCCACTGAGCACCGCCTTGGCATGTATAGGACAACCCACACCATGTGACTTGTGAAACGATCCATCTTCCTATTGCTTGGATTGACCTCAATTGTTTTTTACAAACTAAACGCAACATACAAAAATATTGTAACAAGATGATAAGCAATTTTTTGCCACCCTCTAACCATCATTATTATTTTTTTTATATTTAATAATAAAATCATTCATAAATTATTATTGGTTGTTTAAAAAATTATGAAAACTCTGTGTGGCAGCTACTACTTGAGTGTCTATCATAGTTCCGAATCACGTCCCATCATGAGACATTACTGAAGACTTGAGTTTTTTGAGTGAGTGACTAGCTTCGTCCTTGACATATCAAGCCTGCAGAGCCAAACAATTGTTCAAGAATGGCACTATCAATGGGGGGTCGACGCTGCCTGGCAGGGTGGGCGGTGGGGGTAACCCTGTCGCCGGTGTCCATGCTCCCAAGCATAGTGTGTTTCAATATAATCACAAGATGAGCTTGGGGTAAGGTTCGGAGGTCCAGCGTCCTTGCGTCGGACCGGCAATAGGCGTTC
>NC_052356.1:30120247-30126219 GCF_009727055.1 Benincasa hispida
AGTCTTTGCTTCCAGCCAGTCATTTCATTTTCCTTTCTTTTCTTATATTGTATTGTATACATTTTGTGATTAAGGAATTAATACATTTTGTGTTCAATACATTTCTATGTTTCCTTCGATTACATCTCCGTCTTCTTTACTTAGTATCTTTAACTACATTGCATCATTTAGTAAGATTGCTTGAGTATCGCATACTTAGTCATGTGGATTAGGGATATGAAGCATGTAGCAAACCACCGAGAGGTGTGCGTTGCGTGAGTGTGTGAGTAACCTTATTTGCTTAGTGTGAAGCTGTAGCAACGCCTATAAGCCAACACAATGCTTGTCTATGAGTAAAGTCAACAACAACCAACTACCCGGGAGGGTAAGTGGTTGGTCGCATTAAGCAATGTATGCATTGTTCACTAGAGATAGGAATAATCTTAGGTCAGCAAAGTTCATGCGGTTACCTTATCCTATGAGCGCTTCATTCATCATTTAGGCATACTTGGGAGAGTAGTCTAAAACCCAAATCTAAGACTCAAGAGAGCGGATTGGAACGCATAGGCAAGAATGGGGAACTTAGGGATAAGCTTTATTTGCTATCACACAACATATGCACCCTACGGATAGGATATTGCATGCGTCCAGGAAGTAGGATAAGGTGTTATGCGGCTATCACGCTCATACGGCGAGAGCTCGTGAGTGGGTTATGGAGGATTATGCAGGCATAGACTTCCCGATAATATCGCAGATACACCGCATACGTCCTAGAGTTAGGCTCAAGTGTGGGTAGCATGATTGCATGGCTTGCGTTGACTAAGGTTGCCCTTGCGGTCACTCTTAAGGGTTGCAATGAAAACATCTCCGCATTTTATCTATTTTTCCATTCATTTGTTTCATGTCAAGAGTTTTCGTGTCTCTACCTCTCATGCATATTCTCATTGCATTGTCTGTTAGCTAGGGGTAGAAGTAGTGTTAACTTAGAAACCTCTCCATCCATTCTTTTATTAAACTGTTGCATGCACATCACCGCATACATCTTGCTATAAGTCCCTATGTTCAACCTCGAATCATCCGAGAAACTTGTGTTCGCGTTATACTTGGCGTGAGCACAAGAAAACTTATGACAGAACGCATGGTCATCACATACATTCATCAACGCATAGTCATTCCAATGCATGACCATCGATGCATGACAATCAACGCATACACTTAGAACATGCATCGCATATTGCATCCAAGAGATTTTAGTTGTCGAGTAATTTGACATCTAATTTTTCGTCACAAGTAGGACTATTACTTATGTTCATTAGAGAAATCAGTGGTACTTAAGGAGTTAGATGTAACTAAAGGGGCATAACGGTTATTGGTCGAGTTGTACTTATGAGCGACATGTGAAGATTTATCGCACTGTTGATTGGTTAATATGGACACATAATCTATCTGTAGTAAGGAGAGTTCAGTTGTTGATCTTTAGTGAAATGCCTGGTAGTTAACGAATGGTGGATCCCGTGACTAAAGAGTTTAGTCAGTTATTCTTGTATCATTGGAGCTTCGAGCTACAGGTCCATAAGGCCCCCTTGGTAGCTCAATGGATTCAAGTTGAGGATCAGTTCTTGGTGTTGATTTGAAATGTTCAAATTGACAAGAGGTAATTCGATTATATATGTATGATCGGTATGGTGTATGAGATACATCAAGTAGAGGATTAATGTAAATGAGATTTACATTAAGTGCCATTGATAGAAAAAGAGCTATGGTTTGTATGTTTCATGAGATGAAATATTAAAACTATAGGTTATAAATATAGTATGATAAGTTGGTCATCATTTATATTTATAATAATATTAATTATTAGATAATTATCTCATTTTCTCTAATAACCAATTGAGTGGGAGGTTATTGGTGGTTTCATGGTAACCATGAGATAAAAGGAAAAAGGTCTTCCTAAATTTAGTTAATGTTGTTTTTTAGTTTTCCAATCTCGAAAATTACTCACGGAATAGTTTTCAAGTAAATCAGTTTTACTAAACGACAGCTTAGAGTTAGCTAGACGATCATGGAGTGTTCTTACAGATAGACACTCAGCTAGATGATGAGCTAAACGATCACATAGATTTTGTTAGACAATTGCATAGCTTTTACTAAACGATTGGGCATCGACCTATATAATAGGTTGTTTCATCTCCCACTTGCTCAATCGTTTACACGATTGTTCTTCCTCTGGTTTCTGCCTCTAACCTAGTCCACACAGAGCCCACACTCTAGATTCTCACACCAAGAATACCGAGGTAAACTTTTTGGTGGTAACATACTCAACTTGACACAATCGAGGTTCTGTGGATGTTGTTCGTAGTGTTCGGGGTGTTCGTGACCTTGACGATCGCTTAGTTGCAAGTTCGCTGTGATCGTGCAGTGTAGCAATCGTGTTAGACGAATGTTCGTGTGTAGTGTTGCTGTGATCGAGCGTCCATGATCAAGGAATTTGAAGATGAGTCTTCAAAGGTTGTTAATTCCTTCCCTTGATCATGTAGTAAGGCATGCTGTAATTTCTGTTTAATGTATAACCGTATGTTTCCGTTTGTGATTGTAATTGTAATGCTCATATACGATTGAAATTTGGAAAGTTCCTTCTACTTCTCATGGAAATCCTCGTGTCCGATTTCCTTCAGATGTAACTACAGGGCAAAACGGTAAATTGGCCTAGCTGTACTTACGAACATCTGTGAAGGGTTATCATACTGTTGATTGGTTATATCCGATGGACACAGAAATATATCTGTTGTGAGAATAGTGCAGTTGTCAGTCTTTAGTGGAATGCCTGGCAGTTAATGGATGGTGGATCTCGTGGCTAAAGAGTTTAATCAGCTATCCACGTACCGTTGGAGCTTCGAGCCATAGGTCCATAAGGTCCCCTTGATAGCTCAATGGATTCAAGTTGAGAATCAGTTTTTGGGTCAGTTTGAAGTGTTCAAATTGACAAGAGGGAGTTCGATTATATATGATATGATTGAATTAGCCAATTATATATGATATAGTTGACATGATGTATGAGATACATTATTTGGAGGAAAATTATATAAATAGGATTTATATCTAGTAGAGGAGAAAAGGACTATGGTTCATATATTTCATATGATGTGATATTAAACCATAGGTTATAAATATAATAAGATTATATTTATTTTCTAATTTAACAATTATGGGATATTGTGTTGGCTTTTTCTCCATAACCGTATGAGATAGTGGGAGGTTGCATTCAGTTTTCATAATTGAAGGATAAAATGAATTATAATATAAGATGATGAATGCCAATACTTCTTATGCATGCATAAATATAACTCTTATATTATATAATGCATGAGCATGCTCTTTCATAATTAAATCATGCTTCTCTAAACTATAACAGTTACAATAAAGAGATGATGCATGACTATTGCATAACCTAAGGTGGGATTTACTATATGTGCATATCATATGACATATAAAACCATACATCGCATGTAATAAACCAAGGATTAATAGACCGGGATGAGCCTTTACAAAAAATCAGAATGAAATAACCCTATCTATTACATTTTCCATCGAGAAAACCAGTTCACAGGCGAACCGGGTCTTGAACCGCTAGGAGAAGTCCATCGTTTAGTAAACACTAAAGGTAAACGATCGCCCAGCGCGCACTAGACGATTGGCAAAAAATCTAAACGATCACTTAGACGACAACGAGGCTGCGAAGCCTGATCGTCTAGGAAATTGCTTAACACGACGAAAGGTAAACGATTTACCGTGCGTTGCTAAGCGATCGTTTAGTTAGTTACTAAGCAATGAAGCTTGCTGAGCTAAACAATCGTCTAATACGTACGCGTGTTAAACGATACACGAGCACCCCATTGTCTACATGACCCGATACTCAGCGATCACTTCCCCCATCGTCTACACGACCCGATCAACCCTTGATCATCTTCTTCCTCGAAGAACAACAACTCTTGCTCCGATCTTCTTCACGTACAATCAAAACTCAAATTGATGTTGAATTACAGGCTCGATAATGATTATTATTGCCAAAAATGCAGGGGCCTTTACAATCAACCAAAAATGTAAAAGAATTAAATCAAACCGAGGCTAAACATCCCAAAAAAACTCCATTAATACGCACATCCACAACAATTTAACAGTTAAACAGAGCAGATATGCACCCACCATGAATGTAAATGTAATTCGTTGCAACAATAAAACTGAAATTCATAACCTGGCTCTGATACCAATTGAAGGAACTCTTAACGAAGAGCATCCATGAGCACGTTCGGATCTTTCCGATTTCATTGTGACCAAAAAACAACATACACATTCTAACAGATAGTTATGCAATTACACTAATTATCGACATGTTTGATAAATAAAATACAAGGGATTGAGTTCACATATCAATTGAAGACTCTCTTCAAACTCAAACTCATGCAGTGGAAGAACCTCTACCAACTCTATCGCCCAGCAAATCTGTCAGCTACGGTAGCACGATCGTCTATACGAACGACAGCAACACGAACAAGCACGAACAAGTAAGAAGCGGGGACGACACCACTAGTTGAAGCCCTTGGTATTCTCGAAGTTGAGAATCCAAAGTGTGGTCTTTGGTGATTTTGGTAGAGGTTGGAGGAAAAGACTCATTATGTAAACGATAAGCAAGTGGGAGAGAAAGCTATCATATAACACAGTGCTTATCGTTTAGACAAAGCTATACGATCGTGTAGGTTTTACTAAGCGATCGTCTAGTAAAACGCAAACAATCGTTTAGAAAATGCGGCACGCTAAAGCTGATCGTTTAGGAAAGCCAAGCGATCATTTAGAGAAAGGCGTGCGATCATTTAGACACAAGTGTGCGATTGTTTAGACGATGAGACACTATTGTATAGGCTCTCAGCTAGGCGATCGTTTACGTTTTCACACCGAAAGTGAATTTCTTGAACCCATTTCCAAATGAAACAAATTTTCATTTTATTCATCGTTTACCATAACTGAATACAGCTTCTCCCACTAACGCACGATCGAGGAGTATATTTCAACCAATTATCTCATAATTAACCAATTTAATTAATAAATGAATATAATCATAATATATTCTTACCCTATAGTTTAATATCATATATCTACTATAGTAATTTCTCCTCCACTTGATATAAATCATATTTATATCTAATTTCCTCCAAAATAATGTATCTCAGACATTTAGCCAATTATATCATATATAATTAACCATTTCAATTATATCATATATAATCGAACTCTCTCTTGTCAATTTGAACATTTCAAACTGACCCAAAAACTGGTTCTTGACTTTATCCAAGCTACCTAGGGGACCTAATGAACCTGTGGCTCGAAGCTCCAACGATACGTGAATAGTTGACTAAACTCTTTAACCACGAGATCCACCATCCGTTAACTGCCATGTATTCCACTAAAGACCAGCAGCTGAATTCTTCTTACCACAGATATATTTTTGTGTCAATCGAATATAACCAATCATAAGTACGATGACCCTTCATAAATGCTCGTAAGTACAGTTGGGCCAATTTACCATTTTGCCCCTGTAGTTACATCTCACTTCTTAGGTACCACTAATTCCTCTAATGAACAATACAACATAGTCCAACTATGTGTGAACACCTCTTAGGTCAAGAGAAGGTGTGTGGCGCCACATCGTTCAAGCCCTGGAATCAGCCCTTAAGGGAACTATCTATCTATTTGCCCCTACTTCGGGGAAGGAATGAATTCCATCTTGTGTAGTTGAGTTCCCAGCTTCTAAAATAGAAGAATCCCCAAAATGGTAGGTTTGAATCGGCGCCTTGGCCACTCGTACCCATACAAATCAAAGGACCGCCCTCAATGGTAGGAATTCCCAACTCACTCAGGATTAAGGTCATGTTATCTATGGTCATCCTAGTGAAGTGAAGTCTCTATCATGAACGGTGTTATATGATGAGACGTTAACA
>NC_052356.1:30130564-30223688 GCF_009727055.1 Benincasa hispida
GTCAGGATCAAATCCCTAGATCCATACACGAGCATGTAGTCCCTCGTTCTCTGAAGATACTTGAGGATGTTCTTCACTGCAGTCTAGTGACCCTGCATCGAGTACTTGAGCAACATCTTGTTAATGTACGATGCCTGAGACAGTGCTAGCACTTTGTTCTTACGATCCCGAAAGATCTATATACCTAGAACAAATTGAGCCTCTCCCAAATCTTTCATTTAGAATTGGGTTGCTAGCCAATTTTTAGTTGCAGTCAGTAGACCTACATCATTCTCAATTAGTAGTATATCGTCTACGTACAACACTAAGAAGACTACTGAAGAGTTTATGATCTTCTTGTAGACACAAAGTTCATCAACATTCTAGTCAAAGCCATATGACTTGATCGCAGTATCAAACTGTATGTTCCAAGATCTAGATGCCTGTTTCAGCCCATAAATGGACCAATTCAGCTTACAAACATTTTGCTCTTAACCTTGGGCTATGAATCCCTCGGGTTGCACCATATAAATGGTCTCCTCGAGATTGCCATTCAGAAAAGCCATCTTGACGTCCATTTGTCAGATCTCATAATTATAATAAGCTGCAATGGACAGGAGGATGCGGATCGACTTTAGCATGGCAACAGTTGAGAAAGTCTCCTCATAGTTGACTCCCTCTACCTGGGTATAACTCTCTGCCATAAGTCAAGCCTTGAAGGTCTGTACCTTCCCATTAGCACCTCGTTTGCACTTATAGATCCATTTACAACCTATAGGTCTTACCCCATCAGGTTGATCTACAAGATCTCATAATGAGTTGAAGTACATTGACTCCATCTTGAGATTCATGGCCTTGACCCATTCATCTCGGTCAACATCCTCCATTGCCTTCTAATAAGACAACAGATCCTCAACGTTGCCATTTGCTACCATAGCAAGGATTTCTGTGAAACCCAAATAATGAACGGGCGGGTTCGCAACCCTCCCACTACGTCGAGGTTCCCTCAACTCTTGAGGTGGAATCGACCTACTAGATGAACTCCCATCAACAACTCTTGCTAAAGAAGTAGGCTCTTCAACAACTCTTATTGAAGTTTTAGTAGTTTTATTGGAAAGCTCACGCAACACGACTTTACTTCGTGGACTGTGCTCCCTTATATGATCCTCCTCCAGGAAAGTAGCGTTCATGGAAACAAACACCCTATTTTCCACGGATCATAAAAATAACCCCTTCATGTGTTAAGGAGATTCGTTCTTTTCTTTGTAGCGTAGGTTTTTACAGGCGTTTCATCAAGGATTTTTTGAAGTTGGCATTACCTCTATCAACATTGTTACAAAAGGATGTTCCTTTTAATTTTGACAAGAAGTGTCAGGAGGCCTTTGACACTTTGAAGGAAAAGTTGACCACCACCCCAATTTTGCAACCTCTACGATGGGATGTATCGTTCGAGATCATGTGTGATGCTAGTAATCTAGTAGTGGGGGCGGTCCTAGGACAGGGGGTCGACAAGAAAAGTCACGTTATATGCTTTGCATGAAGGACCCTAAATCCTACCCAGATAAACTATACCAAGACGGAGAAAAAATTCCTGACTATTGTTTTTGCTTTGGATAAATTTTGATCTTACGTTCTTGGCTTTTCTGTTACATTTTTACCGACCATTCTGCTCTTAGGTACCTCATGGCCATGAAGGAGTCTAAGCCTCGTCTTGTGCATTGGATGCTTCTTCTTTAGGAGTTCAATGTGACTATCAAGGATAGGAAGGGAGCAGAAAATTTGGTGGCAGACCACTTAAGCAGGATCATACAAGAGAAAGACCCTATGCCTTTATGAGAGGATTTCCCTGACGAGTTCCTATTCCAGATTACCACGCCTATGCCATGGTAAGCTAACATGGTAAATTTCCTAGTTACTAGTAAGTTCCTCTATGATATGCCTAGCTCTAGGAGGGCCAAACCTAAAAGTGATTCAAAATATTTTATTTGGGACCCGTCATACTTTTGGAAGATTTGTTTTGACCAAATCATTAGGAGGTGTGTTCCAGATGAGAAATTTGAGTCTGTACTTTCATTTTGTCATGAAATGGCCTATGGTGGGCATTCTAGCCCTATTGAGGACTACAAGGAAAGTTTTGGATAGTGGATTGACCTAAAATTCTCTTTTTGCTGGCTGTTTTGCATTCTGTAAATCCTGTGAGAAATGTCAGAGGTCAGGTTCTTTGTCCAGGAGAAATAAGATGCCACTTAATTCTATCCTAGTGTGTAAGATTTTTATGTTAGAGGCATGGATTTCATGGGGCCCTTCCCTTCTTCATATGGTTATCCGTATATTCTTTTAGCAGTGGATTGTGTCGAAGTGGGTTGAGGTTGTCCGTACTAGGACTAACAATGTTGTCGTTGTTTCAGGATTAGTGACCAAGGTACACATTATTGCAATAGGACCATCGAGGCACTCATGAGAAAGTACGTAGTTCACCATCAGGTTGCCACTCTGTAACATCTTCAAATGAATGGCCAAGCAGAAATTTCTAATTGAGAGGTTAAGAGTATCCTGGAGAAAACTGTCAATCCAACGAGGAAAGATTGGAGCATGCGCCTTGACGATGCTCTTTGGGCTTATAGAACTACTTTCAAAACTCCCATTGGGTCGACACCCTGCTTGTCTATGGCAAGGCGTGCCATTTATCAGTAGAGGTCGAGCATAAAACCTATTAGGCGATTAAGCAATGCAATTTGAATCTAACCCCAGCCGGTGAGGAGAGACTACTGAAACTATAGGAATTGGAGGAACTTCGCCTTAAAGCCTATGAGAACTCAAGACTCTATAAGGAAAAGTCAAAACTAATTCATGATAAAGGTATTTTGAGGAAATAATTTCGGGTTGGTCCGAAAGTGTTGCTCTACAATTCACATCTATCCCTCATGCCCGGTAAACTTGAGTCTAAATGGCTTGGTCCTTTTGAGATTATTAACCTGTTTCCCTTTGGTGCAATTAAGATCAGGAGTCTAGATATAGGTAAGGAGTACAAAGTGAACATGCACTGCTAATCATTAGTCTCTCTATGGATTCGACCCCGATCTTACCACTTTACTTTGTTTGTGGTACAGTCTTAGATCAATGAATATAATCTTTCTTTGCTCGACAAGATTGATACATCAACAAGGGTTGTTGAAGGGACGATACATCAACAAGAGTTGTTAATGTCGGTTCATCTAGTCATTCATATCTATCTCAAGGTTTGAGATTGCCTCAAGGAAGTGGGAGGATTATGAATCCACCTGTACGCTACATGGGTTTAACAGAAGCCTAAGACATCATAGTTGATGATGGTGTTGAGGATCCATTGTCTTATAAACAAGCAATAGAAGATGTTGACAAGGATAAATGGATTTAAGCCATGAATCAAAAAATTGAGTATATGTACTTCAATTCTATCTGGAAGCTTGTAGATCAACCTGATGTGGTAAAATCTATAGGTTGCAAGTGGATCTACAACAGAAAAAGAGGTGTGGATGGAAGGTACAAACCTTTAAAGCTTGACTTGTGGCAAAGGGTTATACCTAGGTTGAGGGAGTGGACTATGAAGAAGCTTTCTCACCTGTTGTCATGTGAAAGTCTATTAAAATTTTGTTGTCCATAGCCACATATTATGACTATGAAATATGACAAATGGACATGAAGAGACTGCCTTTTTGAAT
Organism: Benincasa hispida; assembly: GCF_009727055.1. Classification (NCBI taxonomy): domain Eukaryota; kingdom Viridiplantae; phylum Streptophyta; class Magnoliopsida; order Cucurbitales; family Cucurbitaceae; genus Benincasa; species Benincasa hispida. The sequence goes on from NC_052356.1 coordinate 30,134,245, forward strand.
GACAATCTTGAAGAAACCATCTACATAAATCAACCAGAAGGATTTATTGAACAAGATCAAGATCAAAAGGTTTGCAAGCTTAATCAGTCCATTTATGGACTAAAACAAGTATCTCAATCTTGGAATATAATATTTGATACTGAAATAAAATCTTATGGCTTTGATTAGAATGTTAATGAGCCTTATGTTTACAAGAAAATCATCAACAACTCAATAGCTTTGCTTGTGCTATATATGGATGATATTCTACTCATTGGGAATGATGTATGTTTTCTGACTGATGTAAAGAATGTTGGGGTTGATGCCCTAAAGTCTCGTGTCCTGTAGTTTGTGAACAGTATATACGAACACCTGTGATTATTAATATATGATATTTACTTCACATCTTGTTATTTTGCTCGGTTATTTGTTTTATTTGCTTTATCACAAACCAATAAACATAAAATCCCTGGTTATCTGTATGTAACTCAAGCATGTATGTGGTGACATACGAGTGGATCATGTCTTGAGTGATAACCAAAATGGTCTATAGTATATGGATATAGGAGGGAAACCTTATCTTGGTAATGCTACGGACACGGCCCACTTTGTGGAATGGTCACAAGTGTTGTAACTTGCCACAGATGATCTAATCCTGATCATTCGTGTTAGGGACATGGAGCGGGGGCGTCATATACAAAGAGTTTGTATAATACCTAACCACGAAGTGTTAATGTCTCGTTATATAACACCATTCATGACAGAGACTTCACTTCACTAAGATGACCATAGGTAACATGACCTCAATCTTTAGTGAGTTGGGAACTCCTACCATTGAGGGCGGTCCTTTGATTTGTATGGGTACGAGTGGCCAAGTCACCGATTCAAACCTACCATTTTGGGGATACGTCTGATTTGGGAGCTGGGAACTCAACTACACAAGATGGAATTCACTCCTTCCCCGAGGCAGGGGTAAATAGATAGATGGCTCCCTTAAGAGCTGATTATGGGGCTTGAACGATGTGGCGCCACACACCTTCTCTTGGCCCGAGAGATGTTCACACATAGTTGGACTATGTTGTATTGTTCATTAGGGGAATCAGTGGTACTTAAAGAGTGTGATGTAACCACAGGGGCAAAATGGTAAATTGGCCAAGCTGTACTTACGAGCATCTGTGAAGGGTCATCGTACTCATGATTGGTTATATTCAATGGACAAAGAAATATATCTGTGGTAAGAAGAGTTCATCTGTTGGTCTTTAGTGCAATCACTGACAGTTAACGGATGGTGAATCTCGTGGCTAAAGAGTTTAGTCAGCTATTCACGTACCGTTGAGCTTTGAGCCACAGGTCCATTAGGTCACCTGCGTAGCTTGGATAAAGTCGAGAACCAGTGTTTGAGTTAATTTGAAATGTTCAAATTAACAAGAGGGAGTTCAATTATATATGATATAATTGGACTGGTTAATTATAGATGATGTAATTGGCTAAATGTATGAGATACATTATTTTGGAGGAAATTAGATATAAATATGATTTATATCAAGTAGAGGAAAAATACTATAGTAGATATATGATATCAAACTGTAGGATATAAATATAATATGATTATATTTATTAATTAAATTAATTGATTAATTATTTAATAATTAACCAATTAATTCACGTTTGAACGTGAGAACATGGGGCCGCGAAAGTTAAGGTAACCGGTGGGTTAAAGTTTGAAAATCGTTTTCATTTTGTAGAATTAATTTAGTCGTGCTTTTGATATCCCGTGCCTAAAAGAAACCGTGAAAGAGCGATCGCGAGAGCCCATACAATAGAATCTCATTCATCTAAATGATCGTCTAGTTCACACGTTCTCTAAACGATCGTATACCACTTTCCTAAACGATCGTCCAGTTTTTCTTAAACGATCGTGTAGCTCTACTATACAATAAGCATCTCCGCTATACGATAGCAGAGTTCTTCTCATGCGCACTTATCGTCTACACGAAGTCTTTTCCTCCATCCACTACCAAACTCACCAGAGCCCACTCTTTGGATTTTTGACGCCGAGGATACTCGGGTTTCCCTTGTGGTGGTGTTGTCCCTATCGCCTTGTTTGTGTACGTTCGAATCATGCAGTAATAGTCGATAGACTCGTCGAGTGCTGGTAGATCGGTGGAAGTTTTCTGCTGCTTTGAGTTCAAGCATATGAAGACCGTCTTCCTCTGGTATGAACCCCTTTTCTCTATGTTTTATTGTCTTCTGAGCATGTCGTTAATGAGTTTAATATGCATAACTGTTAGTATAGAATGTATATCATTTATGTTTCTGTCATTGTGAAATCAGAGCGATCTAAGCCCGCTCATGGAACTCTCGGTATGAGATCCTTCAAAGAAATGATTGACCACCCAATTTAAAATGAAATATTTGGGAGAGGCACAATTTGTTCTAGGGATCCTAATCATCAGGGATTGTAAGAACAAAATGTTGGCCTTGTCTCAAGCATCGCACATTGACGAGATACTTGTCAGATATTTGATGCACAATTCCAAGAAGCACCTATTACCTTTCAGGCATGGAATTGTATTGTCTAAGGAACAGTGTCCTAAGACTCGTCAAGCGGTTGAGGCAATGAGACGATATCCCTATGCATCGGCTGTTGATAGCCTTATGTATGCAATGTTATGTACCAAACCTGACATTTGCTATGCAGTAAGGATTGTCAGTCGATATCAATCCAATCTAGGATTAGATCACTAGATAGTGGTCAAAACAATCCTCAAGTATCTTCAGAGAATGGGGAACTATATGCTTGTGTATGGAGATAAAAATTTGATCCTTACAGGATACGCCAACTCTGACTTTCAGACTGATCAGGATTCTAAAAAATCTACATTAGAGTTAGTGTTTACTCTGAACGGAGGATCTATAGTTTGGCGAAGCATCAAGCAATGATGCATCAAAGACTCCACTATGGAAGCCGAATACATAGCTACTTGTAAAGCTACTAAAGAGCTTGTTTGGCTTAAGAAGTTCCTTACTGATTTAGTAGTTGTTCCAAATATGTCTTTGCCCATCACACTTTATTGTCATAAAAGTGGTGTTGTGGCATATTCTAAGGAACCAAGGAGTCATCAAGGAGGAAAACACATTGAACAGAATATCACATGATTAGGGAGATTGTGCATCGATGTGATGTGATTTTCATGAAGATTTCTTCGAAAAACAACGTTGCTTATCCGTTTACAATGGTTTTCATGGCTAAAGTGTTCAAGGATCATCTAGAAAGTCTAGGTCTATGGGTTATGTGGCATATTGTCTAGGGCAAGTGGGAGATGTTACTAGGGTATAGTGTATACCCTAGATTATTGTATTTTGTACTTTATTTGTATTGTACATTTGGCTCCCTAAGCTTTAGGATAAGTGGGAGATTGTTGGGATTGGTGTCCTAAATCTCTCTTGTATTCTCGTAGTTTGTAAACTTTTTATAAACAATTTGTTATTTTATGAGCATCACTCAATTCAATAAACTAAGATCCTAGGTTATTTTATGTAATTTAAACATGTATGTACAGACATTCGGGTGGATCATGTTTAAATGATAACCTAAACGGTCTGCAGTAGATGGATAAGGTTGGGTACCTTATCCTGGTGACATTACGGATAAATCCCACTTTGTAGATGTTACAAGTGTTGTAAAGTGCTACAAATGATCTGATCCTAATCATTCATGTGGAGATATGTGAGCAGGGGTATCCTATATAAAGAGTTTGTATAAGACCGGACCATGAAATGACTAGTCTCATATATAACGTCAATAATAGAGATTTACATTTTACCAAGATGATCATAAGTGACATGACCTGGATCTTAAGTGAGTTGTGAACTCCTGCCTATGAAGGTTGTCCTTTGATTTTTATGGGTGAGAGTGGCCAGATCGCCAACTCAATAAGCCTACTATTTTGGGGATTCGTTTGATTGGGGAGCTGTAAACACAGCTACACAAGACAGAATTCACTCCTTCCCTGATGTTGGGGGTAAGTAGATAAATTGCTCCCTTAAGGGCTGATTTTGAGGCTTGAACAATTTGGCCACACCCTCTCTTGGCCTGAAAGGGATCTAGTCATAGTTGGACTATGACTTATTGTTCATTAGAGGGATTAGTAGTACTTAAGGAGTTAGATGTAACTATAGGGGCAAAACGGCAATTTTGGCCAAACTGTACTTACAAGCAATTTGTGAAGGGTCATCGAATTGTTGACTAGTTATATCCAATGGATACACAAATATCTTTGTAGTTCAAAGAGTGTAGTTGTCAGTCTTTAGTGGAGTAATCGGCAGTTAATGGATGTTGAATAATTTAATTAAAGGAGTTTAATTAATTGTTCAAGTACCATTGGAACTTCAATCTACAGGTCCATAAGGCCCCTTCGTAGCTCAACAGGGATTATTGAGAATTAATTTTGGATTAATTTGAATTCTTCAAATTAATTGAGGGAATTAATTATATATGATATAATTAATTAAATTAATTATATGTAAATAAATTAATATAATATATTCCATACATTATAGTATAAAGTTTATTTTGAGAAGAGTTAAGTATTTGAATGTGATTAAAATACTAATTATATGAATGAGATTCATATAATTAAATTTAGTATATATGTAATTTATATTAAATACCATGAATGATTGAGAGAAATAACACCTATAGGTTATATTGTGATTGATACAATATAAAAACTATAGGTTATGTGTTATATTTGAAATAGCATATAATTATATATACATATAATAAGTTTGTTATTATATGTATATATTTATATATTAAATTTAATTTTGAATTAAATTAATTGAAAGAGTTATGAAAATAACTCCCTTCTTAATTTTTCCTATTTAACCATCGTGAAACGTGAATGGTGAAGGAAATCGGACATGAGGATTTCCATGAGTAGCAGAAGGATCTTTCCAAATTTCATACAATTACAGTCACAAATGGAAACAATAGGATATTTGCAAAACAAAAATTACAGCATGCTTTACTACACGATCAAGGGAAGGAATTAACATACCTTTAAAGACTCATCTTTAAGACCCTTGTTCACGAACGCTCGAACAATGGTAACACGGAAACACATGAACGCTCGAACCCTATGAACTCTACACTGCACGAACACAGCGAACTCGAACACCACGATCTCCAAGTATAACATCCGAACACCAATGAACGGCCTCCATAGAATCTCGACTGTGTGTTGAGTTGAGAATAACACACACAAAAAGGTTACCTTGGTATTCTCGGTTGTGAGAATCAGAGTGTGGGCTCTCTGTGGACTTTGGTTAGAGGATGGACTAGAGGAAACAATCGTGTAAACGATTGAGCAAGTGGGAGATGATAAAGCCTATCGTATAGGTTGATGTCAAATCGTTTATCAAAAGCTATGCGATCATTTAGCTAATCGTCCAGCTGAGTGTCTATCATGTAAGAACATTCCACGATCGTCTAGTCTCTTCAAGCTGTCGTTTAGTAATCTTATTTACTTTGACAGTCTTTTCCGTGAAGATTTTCGAGATTGGAAATCTCAAATCACAAACTTTGCAAATCTACCAAATTAGGAAAACAGTTTTTCTTTTTATCTCACGGTTACCATGAAACCACCAATAACCTCCCACTCAATTTGGTTATTAGAGAAAATGAGATAATTATCTAATAATTAATATTATTAATATATAAATGATAACCACTTATCATACTATATTTACAACCTATAGTTTTAATATTTCATCTCATGAAACATACAAAAACCATAGCCTTTTTCTAATTCCATGACACTTAATGTAAATCTCATTTACATTAAACCCTCCACTTGATGTAATCTCATACACCATAACCGATCATATATATATAACCGAATTACCTCTTGTCAATTTGAATATTTCAAAATCAACACCAAGAACTGATCGCTCAACTTGAATTCATTGAGCTACACAAGAGGACCTTATGGACCTGTAGCTCGAAGCTCCCAACGGTACGTGAATAAACTGACTAAACTCTTAGTCATGAGATCCACTATTCGTTAACTACCAGGCACACCACTAAAGACCGACACCTGAACTCTTTTTACTACAGATATATTATGTGTCCATTTTAACCAATCAACAATGCGATAACCCTTCACAGATCGCTCGTAAGTACAGCTCGACCAGTAACCTTATGCCCCTGTAGTTACATATACTCCTTAAGTACCACATATCCCTCTAATGAATACATAAATCATAGTCCTACTATGATTGGGTCCTCCTTTCCAAAGAGAAGTTATGGCCACTATGTGCAAGCCCCGGAATCAACCATTAAGGGAGCAATCTATCTATTTACCCTTCTTCGGAAAAGAAGTGAACTCCATCTTGTGTAACTGAGTTCCAGCTCCCAAATCAAACAAGTCCCCAAAAAGGTAAGGATGTTGAGTTTAGCAATCTGGCCACTCTCAACTATACTAATCAAAGGACCGCCCTCAAAGGCAGAAGTTCCCAAAACACTCAGGATTGAGGTCATGTCACCTAGGGTCGTTTAGGTGAGATGTAAGTCTCCAATATCAACGACGTTATATATAGAGACGAATCATCCCGTGGTTCAGTCTTATACAAACTCTTTGTATAGGACACCACTGCTTGCATGTCTCCACATGAATGGTTAGGATCTACCATATGTAGTAGTTCACAACACTTACAAACCTCTATAAAGCGGGTCGTATCCGTAGTGTCACCAGGATCAGGAATCCCTTCTTAATCCTTATACTACAAACCTATTTAGGTTATCACTTAAGGCATGATCCACTTGTATATCGCATTTATTAAGTTTACTTAAGATAACCATGGATCTTTGTTTATTGGATATGAATAAATGCCAGAATGAAATAACACTTATTTTATTCATAAACAATGTATATAACTATAAACAACGAGACTCCAGGAGAATTAGGACATTAATCCCAAAAATCTCCTACTTGTCCTAATGACTCGGGAGACTAATGTACAATACAATAGAAAATACATGTACAATATACAATAAACTAGGGCTTACCCAAGTATCATCTCCCACGTGTCCTAGACAAGATGCCGCATGTCCTGCAAACCCAGACTCTCTAGGTGACCCTCGAACACTTTTGTCATGAGAGCCTTTGTAAAGGGATCAGCAATGTTGTGCTCCGATGCTATCTTCGTGACTATCACATCACTGTGATGCACAATCTCCCTGATCAAGTGGTATTTCCGCTCTATATGCTTACCCTGACGATGACTCCGAGGCTTCTTTGCATTTGCCACAACCCCACTGTTATCACAATAAAGAGTGATCGACAAATCTATATTTGGAACAACTTCAAAATCTAAAAGGAATTTCCTCAGCCAAACAGCCTCTTTAGCTTCTTCACAAATGGCTACATATTCGACTTCCATAGTGGAGTCTTTATGCATTCTTGCTTGATGCTTCGCCACACTACAGTCCCTCCATTCAGAGTGAACACTGACCCAGATGTCGATTTACGAGAATCTCTATCGGTCTGAAAGTCAAAGTCTGTGTATCCTGTAAGGATCAGATCCTTATCTTCATACACGGGCATGTAGTCCCTCGTTCTCCGAAGATACTTGAGGATCGTCTCGACCATCGTCCAATGATCAAATCCTGGATTAGTCTGATACCGACTGACAATCCTTACTGCATAGAAAATGTCAAGTCTGGTACACAATATTGCATAAGGTTTAGCAAAACTAACATGAACCCCGTGTGACATCTAGTTTCGCAATGACGCTTCAAAGATTTAGGACAAAAGCTGCCGAAGGGAGGTAAATTATCCCTCCTCTGAATTGAGAAAATCTCAACCAGTCATTAATATCAAAACAACTCTTGCTCCTATAACTACTAGCCATCATTGATTTGGTCGAAGATCATTAACTTACTTAACAATCTCTCGTAAGTGTGACCTGCCATTTTAGGCTCTAGAGATATGTCCCAAGCAGCCAATCTGGAGGGAAAAAATTCGATTGGGGCAAAACCTAAAGTGACCCTATCCATTTCTAGAGTTCACCTTGATCTTGACCAACTGCACAAAACTCATCCGAAGGGGGACGCTCCCAGGGCGCCACGAGAGAGTACAAAATGATCTCACAGTGTGAACCAATGACATGACACACACCCTTCACCCTTACTATAAACACTTTCTCCGTCCACCTCGATATTGACTCATACAAACACCATCCGAAGGGGGATGCTCCCAGGGCACCACGAGGCCAAGCATGAATCTCACAGTGTGAACATTAAGGGAGAAACATGAGGGGAATCATTAACATATCAAATATATCTCTTCTTCCCACTGAGTATTTTATAACCTAGGGTTTAGTTTACTTAGAAAAAACACGGCTAAAAATTTTAAATAAGTGACTTTTTAGGTTTGCCCAAGAGTAACGTTTACCTTGTATAGTTAAAAAACTTTTGATCATCATCAATGAAACTCTTTAATGGAGTATTTGACCAATTGTTGCATGTTTGTAGAAAATTTATCTAATTCACCTTTCCAGGTAGGTTCCCAGGTAGGGGTGTTCCGTTTCCATCAGCTTAAGAATCCTAGCCTAGACAGAACCCACCTTAGACAAAAGGTCCCTTATAGATAGATCTAAAACAAATTTAATCTTTTATGCCAATCAATTTAATCCTATTAAATCGATTTTAAAATATTAATCTAGGTTACTAATCTCACTAGAACTAGTTGAACTTAAGTCTATCTCAATCCAATTTTAAAACCATGAGTTCACCCTAAGTCCGCATGCAACTCTTTCTTATTGATTTTAGTTCTTATTTCCTTTATAACACTTATAACGGAAACAACCAAAACCAACCACAACGCAAAGCAAAACACATGAAAGGCATTCATAGCGTTTATAATAGCCTAAGTGTCATGCTCAATGCATTGTCCAGTCATTGCAACCTTTCTATATAACATATATACAAAACAGTAACGAAACAAGCAAAACATGCTTCCATACACCCTTATACTATAACGCTTATAATATAAAGATGATGCATGATAATGCTCACTGCATGCACAAATATAACCCTTACAGTTTCATGATGCATGTGCATACTTTCAAGTAATTTCTTCATGCTAGATTATAACACTTATAATACATGATGCATGAAAAATTGCACAACCTAAGGTGGGTTTCAAAACTTTATGTCAAACACTTTGCCATATAAACCATGCATCACATGTATAATAAACAAAAGTAGATGAATCGGGTAAAATTGCCTTAAATCCTCAAAAGAAACAAGCTAACTATTACAAAACAGGGAGTCATCAGTTCAAACAGGCGAATCGGGTCTTGAACCGTCCGGGCAGAGCAACGCGATCGTCCACTCATCATGCACCAAACACCCCACGATCGTCTATACGAAAGAATAATCACTTTGCTTTATTGTTTACCAACGCTTCCTAAGCTAAACGATCGTTTAGCAATGATCGTGTACCTTTTACAATGCAATGAAGCATGAGGTATGCGATCGTCTAGTGCGCTTCGCAAAATTCGACTTATACGATCGTATAAACGACAACGATGCAGCGAAGCACCATCGTCTAAACGATCGTTGAGCGAGTGTCTTGGTATCGTATACCGTGTGATCATATAGTTAGTGATTATGCAATGAGGCATACTAACTACACGATTTTTTAGCGCGTGACTTCTTCTAAACGATAAGCATCAAATGCTCCCACTATGATTGTCTACCTTTAGCGTTTCCGCAATCGGGCAACCAACATTACAAATAGAGTAAATAATTTACCCCATCGGTTAGCATCCTAAACGATCCTTTAGTAAATACTATACCATCATATAGAAAAATCTACAAGATCGTTTAATAAAACCCAATGTTTGTTTACCTGAGGCTATACGACATGACCAACTCTTGGTCTTTTTCTTTGCTAAGAACCGCATCTCCATGCTTTGAAACTTCATCACAAACGACTTAACTAACTCAAAAACTTTGAATTACAGACTCGATAGCATGTTAATTATGCCCAAAAACACAAGGGCCCTTATAAATTAACACTTTCTAATTTAAAGAAAGCTTAAAACAGAGGCAATTAAACCCAAAAACATTCATCAACACCATCCACAAAAGCATTTAACAATTAAACGCAATGTAGAAAACCCACCACGACTGTAAAAGAAGTTCAAAACATAAGTGAAATTTAGAATATCAAAACAACCTGACTCTAATACCAATTGAAGGAAATTGGACATGAGGATTTCCATGAGTAGCGGAAGGATCTTTCCAAATTTCAATCATATATGACCATACACAATTACAGTCATAAATGAAAACAATAGGCTATACGCAAAATAGAAATTACACCATGCTTTATTACACAATCAAGAGAAGGAATTCACATACCTTTGAAAACTCATCTTCAAGACCCTTGATCACAAATGCTCGAACAACGACAACACACGAATGCTCGAAAAACTATGAACTTTACACTACATGAACACGGCGATCTCGAACATCGCGATCTTCAAGTCACAAACACCCCGAACACCATGAACGGCCTCCACAGAACCTCGACTGTGTTAAGTTGAGTATAACACCACCAAAAAAGTTACCTTGGTATTCTCGGTGTGAGAATCCAGAGTATGGGCTCTGTGTGGACTTGGTTAAAGGATGAGATCGAAGGAGAACAATTGTGTAAACAATTGAGCAAGTGGGAGATGATAAAGCCTATCGTATAGGTCGATGCCCAATCATTTATCAAAAGCTATATGATCGTCTAGCTAAAGCTATGCGATCGTTTAGCTAATCGTTCAGTTAAGTGTCTATCGTGTAAGAACACTCCACGATCTTCTATTTTCTCCAAGCTGTAGTTTAGTAAATCTTATTTACTTGAAAGTCTTTTTCATGAGAAATTTCCGAGATTGGAAATCTCAAATCAACACTTTGCAAATCTTACCAAAATTAGGAAAACATTTTTCCTTTTATCTCACGGTTACCATGAAACCACCAATAACCTCCCACTCAATTGGTTATTAGAGAAAATGAGATAATTATCTAATAATTAATATTATTATAAATATAAATGATAACTAACTTATCATACTATGTTTATAACCTATAGTTTTAATATTTCATCTCATGAAACATACAAACCATAGCTCTTTTTCTATTGCATGGAATTTAATGCAAATCTCATTTACATTAACCCTCCACTAGATATATCTCATACATCATATCGATCATATCATACATAATCGAATTACCTCTTGTAAATTCAAACAAATCAAATCAAGACCAAGAACTGATTCTCAACTTGAATCCATTGAGCTACCAAGGGGATCTTATGGACCTATAGCTCGAAGATTCAACTGTACGTGAATAACTGACTAAACTCTTTAGTCACGAGATCCACTATTCGCTAACTGCCAGACATTCCACTAAAGACTGACAACTGAACTCTCCTTACTACAGATATATTATGTGTCCATCTTAACCAATCAACAGTACGACAACCCTTCACAGATCGCTCGTAAGTACAGCTCGGCCAATAACTGTTATGCCCCTGTAGTTACATCTAACTTCTTAAGTACCCCTAATCTCTCTAATGAACATAAGTCATAGTCCTACTATGACTTCTCTTCCAAAGAGAAGTTGTGGCCACTATGTTTAAGCCCCAGAATCAACCATTAAGGAAGCAATCTATCTACTTACCCCTGCTTCGGAGAAGAAGTGAATTCCATCTTGTGTAACTGAGTTCCCAGCTCCCAAATCAGACAAGTCCCCAAAAAGGTAGGCATGTTGAGTTATTTATCTGGCCACTCTCATGATACTAATCAAAGGACCGCCCTCAAAGGCAGGAGTTCCCAAAAAATTCAAGATTGAGGTCATGTCACCTATGGTCGTTTAGGTGAGATGTAAGTCTCCAGTATCAACGGTGTTATATACAGAAACGAATTTTCTCGTGGTCTAGTCTTATACAAATTCTTTGTATAAGACACCCCCGCTCGCATGTCTCCACATGAGTTGTTAGCATTTTCCATCGGTAGTAGTTTACAACACTTGCAAACCTCTACAAAGCGAGTTGTATTCGTGGTGTCACAAGGATCAGGAATCCCTCCTTAATCCTTATACTACCGACTTATTTAGGTTATCACTTAAGGTATGATCCACTTGTATATCACATATACATGCTTAAGTTTACATAAGATAAGCATGGATCTTTGTTTATTGGATATGAGTAAATGCCAGAATGAAATAACACTTATTTTTTTCATAAACAATGTGTATAATTACAAACAACAAGACTCCGGGAGAATTAGGACACCAATCCCAACAAAGGGGCAGTTCGATTTTTGACTTCTTCGTCTTCTTCACAGTAGAGAGGGTCTCCCTGTGAATTCTCTGAAATTTACTCCTAAGAACACAGAGAAAAAAAAGGGTTTTCTTCTTCCTCTCTCAAAACTCTCTCCCTCATCCCAAAATCTTAGCATAGCCCACAACTCCTGCTTATTCTCATCCCCTAAGAAGAATACAGGATGTTTTCTTATGGTGGTGGCCATTTGGGACTTTAGTTTTTGGATATCAAGATCCAAATGAAGTGTTCGTGATTGGATCAAGTGAATACACAGAAAAGTTGTTCTTTAAAGGTAAGCTTGTTTTTCTTCCCTTCTTCCTTCGGATCAGCATGCTGTAAAATCTTAAATGCATAAATGTTTTTTGTTTTGTAAATTTAGGATTCTGTGAAAAAATAAAATTGGGATGATCCCACAATTGGGTTGTATGTCCTAAAAACTCACAGTTTGTAATGTTAAACATTTCTATTATCAATAAAGATGTTATTGACATTTATTCAATAAAATTTGTTGTTGAGTATTTAAATTGCACTTGTAATGACTAAATCTAATAAACTAAGATTCATAGTTACTACATGAATACTTGGACTTTATGTTGAGACATAAAGATGGACCAAGTTTGAGTAAATAGCCAAAACGGTCTATAGTATATGAATAAGGTTGGATACCTTATTCAGATAACACTATTAGATGTGATCCTGAATCGTTCATGTGGAGACATGCGAGTGGGGGCGTCTTATGCGAAGAGTTTGTATAAGACTAGAACCAAGAAATAAGTCACTTTTACTTTATAACGTTATTTACTGTTTAAGACTGACTATTTCAAATCGATGACCTAGGTAACTCAACTTTAGTCCTGATTTAACTATGAACTCCTATTTATTCAGGATTATCCTTAGATTTGTATAGGTGAGGGTTAGCTCAATAGCGCCGGCTCAATAAGCCTCCCATTTCAGGTTTAAGACCGAGTAGATAGCTAGGGACATAAGGTGCAAGATGGAATTTACTCCTACCCATCTCTAGGGATAGTAGAGAGAACGTTCTCTTAAGTACTGATTTCAGGTCTTAAACAAGGGTCCCCACCCTCTCATTGGCCCAAGAAGGACTCGGTTTAGTGATTAGATCACAAACCTATTTTTCATTAGAGGATCAATGGGACTTAAGGAGTAAAATGTAATTTTGGGATAAAACAGCATTAGACCCAGCCGTTATTACGAACAACCAGTGAATGGTCGACTTACTGATTTTGGTTAAATCAAGTAGACAAAAATATATCTGTTGGGATTGGTGTTCTAATTCTCCTGGAGTCTCGTAGTTTGTAAACACTTTGTACACATTGTTATTAATAAACTAAGAGTTATTTTATTTGCATTTACTCATATCCAATAAACAAAGATCCGTGGTTATTTTATGTAAACTTAAGCATGTATATGAGATATATAATATCATGTTATAGTGTATGACATATAGATTTAAAACCCACCTTAGGTTATGCATTTTATTCATGCATCATATATTATAAGTGTTATAATATAGTTTTTGGCATGATGAAATTACAAGAAAGCATGGGCATGCATCACGAAATATAAGAGCTATATTTATGCATGCATTAAGCATATTCATGCATCATCTTTATATTATAAGAGTTATAGTATAAGTGTGTATGGAAGCATGTATGCTTGGTTTGTTGCTTTGTTATATAAGTGTTATATAAAAGTGGCAATGAATTAACAATGCATGGAGCATGACACTTAGGCATGTTTATAAAAGTTATAGTGCCTTGTATGTGTAGCTTCGCATTGTGATGGTTTTGGTTGTTTCCTGTTATAAGTGTTATAATGGAAATTAGAACTAAAATAAATAAGAAAGAGTTGCATGCGAACTTAGGCGAACTCATGTCTTAAAAGGGTTCTAAAATTGAATTGAGATAGACTTAAGTTCAAGGTTCTAATGAGATTAGATACCTAAGTTTAATCTTTTAAATCAGTTTAATAGGATTAAATTGATTTTCATAAAAGATTAAATTTGTATTAAATCTATCTATAAGGGACCTTTTGTTTAAGGTGGGTTCTGTCTAGGCTAAGGTATTTAAGATGACGGAAACAGAACACCCCTACCTAGAAACCTACCTGGAAAGATGAATTAGATAGATTTGCTACAAGCATGCGAAAATTGATCAGATACTTCATTAAAAAATTTAATGAATGATGCTCAAAAGTTGTTTCAACTTTATAAAGTAAGAGTTACTCTTGGGAAAACCTAAAAAGTCACTTAGTTAAAATTCTTAGCCGTGTTTTTTATAAGTAAACTAAATCCTAGGTTCTAAACCACTTAATGGGAGGAAGAGATATATATGATATTTCAATGATTCCACTCACGTTTCTCCCTGAATGTTCACGTCGTGAGATTCATGCTTGGCCTCGTGGTGCCCTGGAAGTATCCCCCTTCGAATGGTGTTTGCATGAGTCAATATCAAGGTGGATGGAGAAAGTGTTTATAGTAAGTGGGTGAAGGGTGTGTGTCAACACGTCCTGCAGTCTCCTTCATTGGTTCGCTACACTTCTTGCACTCCCTCGTGGCGCCCTAGGAGCATCTCCCTTCAAATGGATTTTATGTGGTTGGTCAATATCAAGGTGAACTCCAGAAATGGATAGGGTCGCTTTAGTTTTTACCCCAATCGGATTTTTTCCCTTCGAATTGGCTGCTTGGGGCGGAACTCTAGGGCCTAAAATGATGAGTCACACTTACGAAAAATTGTTAAACAAGTTAATGATTTCTTGACCAAATCAATGATGGCTAGTCGTTATAGGAGCAAGAGTTGTTCTGGTATTAATGACTGGTTGAGAATGTCTCAATTTAGAGGAGGGATAAATTGACTACCCTTCGGTGGCTTTTGTCATAAACCTTTGAAGCATCATTGCGAAACTAGATGTCACACAAGGTACATTTCAGTTTTGCTGAATCGTATTGTTTGTTGTTTTTTCAAAGAGTATTTGCAAAAATCTAATGTAGATCAATGTGTTTGTTTTTCAGCAACATGAATGATTTTTCGTTAGTTGCCTCTTTTACTTTGACCGATTACATACAATGGAAAGAGTTTGTTAAAACATATTTCATGGTAAACGACCTCGAATTTATCATGGTTGAGGAGTGTTCTCAAGTCCCGACCCTTGATGCACCGCGAAATGTTCGTAATGTATATGAGGTGTGGATGAAGGCTAACTTGTTGGCCCGACTTCACATTTTGGCTAGCATACCTGATGCTTTGGCCAAAAGGGTTAAGAACATGGTCATTGCACGTGAGATCATGGACTCATTGCACAAATTGTTTGAACGTCAGTTCTTACTTTTTTAGCACAAAGGAATGGATGACAAAGAAACCAGTAGTGTCAATTTCCAAGATAACCTCCAGTTAGAGAAAGCAAGTGTTGCTGACTCTAAAAAAGTTCATCGACGAGAAGTGTTCTTTGAAATGGAACTTGGAGCTTATTTAGGTTCTGATACTGATTCCACTACTCTCTAGAAGAGGAAGAAGTCTAAAGACAGTAAATGTGATTTATTTTTCTTGGAGACATGTTTGGTAGAGAATGATGATTCTGCCTGGATACATGATTCAGGTTCTACTAACCATGTTAGTTCTTCTTACCAAGGATTTAGTTCCTGGAAAACGTTGCAAGAGGGAGAGTTGACTCTTCGAGTCGGTACTGGTGAGGTTGTTTCAGTTGTTGCTGTGGGCAGGCTAAAGTTATTTTTAGACAAGAAACATTATCTGTTACTAGATAATGTTTTTGTAGTTTCTCATATCAAGAGGAACTTAATCTCGGTTTCGTGTCTCATTAAACAAGATTATACCATCTCCTTTTCTGAGAGTAAAGTGTTTATTTTCAAGAATGGTATGGAGATTGGTTTTGGTTCAATGAAAAATAACTTATATGTACTAAGGTCGTTAGTCATAAAAGCCTTGCTTAATACTGAAATGTCCAATACAGCGACAACTACAAAAAGACCAAAGGTTTCTCCTAAGGAAAACACCCATCTTTGGCATATACGATTAGGTCACACCAACCTCAATAGGATTAAGAAGTTGGTTAAATGTGGACTTCTAAAGTGTTTAGAAGAAAACTCCCTGTTGGTATATGAATCATACCTTGAAGGCAAGATGACCAAACGACCTTTTACTGGAAAAGGTTATAGAGATAAGAAAACCTTGGAACTTGTACATTCAGACCTCTATGGTCCGATGAGTGTTAGAGCTCGAGGTGGGTATGAATATTTCGTCTCTTTCATAGATTATTCAAGATGCGGATATGTATACCTAATGCAACATAAGTCTGAATCCCTTGACAAGTTCAAGGAGTATAAGGCTGAAGTTGAAAACTTGTTAGGTAAGAAGATAAAAACACTATGATCTGATCGAGGTGGAGAGTATATGGACCTCGAATTCTAAAACTATATGATAGAACATGGAATCATGTCCTAATTCTCGACCCCAGGTACACCTCAGTAGAATGGTATATCAAAAAGAAGAAACAGGACCTTGTTGGACATGGTTCGGTCTATGATGATTTATGCTCATCTTCCAGACTCATTTTGGGGATTTGCAGTGCAAACTACATGTTACATTTTGAACAACGTTCCTTCAAAAAGTATTTCTGAAACACCTTTTAAGCTGTGGAGAGGCCGTAAAGGTAGTTTACGCCACTTCAGAATTTGGGGTTTTCCAGCCCATGTGCTTGTGGCTAACCCAAAGAAGTTGGAACCGTGTTCGAATGTTTGCCTCTTTGTAGGCTACCCCATGGAAACGAGGGGTGGATACTTCTATGGTTCGAGTGAGAACAAAGTGTTTGTGTCGAAAAATGATATCTTCTTGGAAGAAGACCACATTAGGGATCATAAACTACGAAGTAAGCTTGTTTTACATGAGATTTCTAGTGAGACTACTGAGGGTTCAACAAGAGTTGTCGAACAGACTAATAGATCAACAAGAGTTGTTGATGTCGGTACATCTAGTCAACTATCTCAAGAATTGAGACTGCCTCAATGTAGTGAGAGGGTTATGAACCCATCGGATCGCTACATGGGTTTGACGGAAGCCCAAAACATCATCTCTGATGATGGAGTCCATTGTCTTATAAGCAAGCAATGAAAGATATTAATAAAGATGAGTGGATTAATGCCATGAACCAGGAAATGGAGTCTATATACTTCAATAATGTCTGAGAACTTATGGATCAACCTAATGGGGTCTATAGGGTGTAAGTGGATCTACAAGAGAAAACGAGGTGTAAATGGAAAGGTGCAAACCTTTAAGGCTAGACTCGTGGCAAAGGGTTATACCCAGGTTGAGGGAGTGGACTATGAGGAAACTTTCTCACCTGTTGTCATATTAAAATCTATCAGGATACTCCTGTCCATAGCCACATTTTATGATTATGAGATATGGCAAATGGACGTCAATACTGCCTTTCTTAATAGTAATCTTGAGGAGACCATCTACATGGATCAACCAAAGGGGTTCATTGTTCCAGATCAAGAGCAAAGAGTTTGCAAGCTTAATAGGTCCATTTATGGGTTGAAACAGGTGTCTAGATCATGGAACATTAGATTTGACAATGTGGTCAAATCGTTTGGCTTTGATCAGAATGTTGATGAGCCTTATGTTTACAAGAAAATCATCAACAGCTCAGTAGCTTTCTTGGTACTGTATGTAGATGATATCCTACTCATTGCGAATGATGTAGTTTTTCTGACTGACATTATAAAGTGGCTAACCGCCCAACTCCAAATGAAAGATTTGGGAGAGGCACATTATGTTCTAGGGATCCAGATCATTTGGGATCGTAAGAACAAGAGGTTGGTCTTATCTCAAGTATTGTACATTGATCAAATGTTGATCAGGTACATGATACAGAATTCCAAGAGGGGTTTATTACCCTTCAGGCATGAAATTGTTTTGTCTAAGGATCAGTATCCTAGGACACCTCAAGAGGTTTAGAAGATGAGATGGATTTCCTATGCTTCGGCTATTGAAAGCTTAATGTATGCAATGTTATGTACTAGACCTGACATTTACTATGCAATAGGGATTGTCAGTCGTTATCAGTCCAATCTAGGATTAGATCACTGAATGGAGGTCAAAACGATCCTCAAGTATCTTCCAAGAATGAGGGACTATATGCTCATGTATGGAGATAAGGATTTGATCCTTACATAATACATAGACTCTGACTTTCAGACAGATAGAGATTCTCGAAAATCAACATCAGGGTCAGTGTTCACTCTGAATGGAAGAGTTCTAGTTTGGCAAAGCATCAACAAAGGCTCTCACGGCTAAAGTGTTCGAGGGTCATCTGGAGAGTCTGGGTCTACGAGACATGCGCCATCTTGTCTAGGACAAATGGGAGATAATACTGGGGTATAGAGTATGCCCTAATTTATTATATATGCTCTAGTTTATTATATATTGTACTTTTTTTTTCATGTATTGTACATTAGTCTCCCGAGGCATTAGGACAAGTGGGAGATTGTTGGGATTGGTGTTCTAATTCTCTCGAAGTCTCGTAGTTTGTAAACACTTTGTACACATTGTTATTAATAAAATAAGAGTTATTTTATTTTCATTTACTCATATCCAATAAACAAATATCCATGATTATTTTATGTAAACTTAAACGTGTATATGAGATATACAAGTGGATCATGCCTTAAGTAATAACCTAAAAGGCTTGTAGTATAAAGATAAAGAAGGGATACCTTATCCTTGTGACACTACGGATACGGCCCGCTTTGAAGAGGTTTACAAGTGTTGTGAACTATTACAGATGGTCTGATCCTGACCATTCATATGGAGACATGCGAGCGGGGGTGTCCTATACAAAGAGTTTGTATAAGATCGGACCATGAGATGATTAGTCTTTTTATATAACACCATTGATAATTGAGACTTACATCTCACTAAAACGACCATAGGTGACATAACCTTAATCCTGAGTGTTTTGGGAACTCCTGCCTATGAGGGGGCAGTCTTTTGATTAATATGGGTGAGAGTGGCCAGATTGTCAACTCAACAAGCCTACCTTTTTGGGGATTTTTCTTATTGGGGAGTTAGGAACTTAGTTACACAAGACAGAATTCACTCCTTCCCCGAAGCAAGGGTAAGTAGATAGATTGCTCCCTTAGAAGCTGATTTCGGGTCTTGAACATAGTGGCCACATCCTCTCTTTAGAAGAGAGGACCCAGTCATAGTAGGACTATGACTTATTGTTCATTAGAAAAATCAGTGGTACTTGGAGAGTTAGATGTAACTACAGGGGCAAAACGATAAACTAGCCAAGCTATACTTACAAGCGATCTGTGAAAGGTCATCGCACTGTTGACTGGTTGATATGGATACAAAAATATATCTGTAGTGAGAAGAGTGCAACTGTCGATCTTTAGTGGAGTGCCCGGCAATTAACAGATGGTAGATCCTGTGGCTAAAGAGTTTAGTCAGTTATTCACGTACGAGTTGGACTCGATTGGGTTCAAGGAGTTGTTGGTCATTCGTTGTGTTCGTGTTCATTGGTTATAACCAGTCGTTTATGTTCGAGTGTGCTATTCTTAGACACTTGTAATTATTGATCGTGTAATTCTTGAAGAATGTTTCTTCAAAGGTATGCATCCTCTATCCTTTGTATCATCATATAGCATGCTGTAATTTCTATATATATATGCATGACCAGTTAGTTTCCGTTTAAGACTGTATTTTTTTGTGTTCAATTCGAACGAAATTTGGAATAATTTCCTTCAATATCTATAGTGAGGAGAGTGCAATCATCGAGCAATAATGGTATATCTCGGTGGTTAACGATAATTGATTAATTCAGATTAAAGTGTTTAACCACATCAATCTCAAATCATTTGGAGCTCATGATCCGTTGACTAAGCAAACCATGCAATCATGCTACACACATGTGAACCTAACTTTAGGACGTATGCGGTGTATCTGCGATATTGTCGAGAAGCCTATGCCTGCCTAGACCTCTATAACCACCTCACTAGCTCCCGCCACATGAGCATGGTTGCCACAATAACCCCTTATCCTACTTCTTGGACGCATGCAAATCCATTCTGTAGGGTGCATACATTGTGTGAAGCAAACAGAGCTTATCTCTAAGATCCCCACTCTTGCCTATGCGTTCCAATCCGCTCTCCCGAGTCTTAGATTTGTGTTTTAGACTACTCTCCCAGGTATGTCTAAATGATGAATGAAGCGCTCATAGGACAAGGTAACCGCATGACCTTTGTTGACCTAAGATTGTTACTATCCCTAGTGAACAATGCATACATTGCTTAATGCGACCAACCACTTACCCTCCCGGGCAGTTGATTGTTGTTGATTTTACTCATAGATAAGCAATGCGTTAGCCTATAGACAGCCGTTGCAGCAGCTTCACACTAAGCAAATAAGATTACTCACACACTCGCGCAACACATACCTCTCGGTGGGTTGCTACATGCTTCATATCCCTAATCCACATGACTAAATATGCAATACCCAAGCAATCTTACTAAGTGTTGCAATGAAAGTAAAGATGCTAAGCAAAGAATATGAAGATGGAGTCAAAGGAAACAGAGAAATGCATTGAAAACAAATTGTATTAATTCCTTAATCACAAAATGCCATACAATACAATATAAGAAAAGAAAGGAAAATGAAGTGACCGGCTGGAAGCAAAGACTTGCTTCCAGCGAATGTGCATCAAGGCTACCAGTGATGCCATGGATGGGCGAAGAAGCTGACTCTCTGGAGATCTAGCTCCGGTCGTCACTCGGAATGGATGAAGGAGGTGAAAAACTCTCAAACATCTTCTCATGCAGTTTGTCTGGATCACGGGGAAAATCCCCGAATCACAAAGATCATCCCAGGATAACTTAAATTTCAGCTCATCGGCTTCTATTTATAGAGTTTGGGTCGCCGACAGCATTAATTGGACTGCTCTGAGCCTGACGTACAGTACGTTAGTCCTTTTTGAACCTCTGCCACTAACGGCGTGGTAGGTAAAATGTCAGCATCATCTTTTGGTTTTTCTCAAGGTAGATGCGTTGATGCGTTCATTCTACCAACCTTGCGTTGATCCCATTAGTATGCATTGTCGTGTAACCGCAATCATTCAATAACTGCATTCGCTTAATACCGCAACTCTATATAATGACCGCAATCGCTTGATGAGCGCAACTCTCATGCGATGGACGCATAAGGCTGATTACCGCAACATCCATGCGTTGATCGATGCGTTTCCTTTGCGATGGAGAGTTTATCTGCATGCGGTCGTCTATGTGTGGTTTGGTTTCCACGTTTGCGTCCATTTTCTGTTTTAGCTACAAAAATAGAACATTGAACGCATAATAAAGCAAAATAACGGGTTAGTTGAGATTCAACATGTTGATCGACATAAGCTCATTTTCTCGTGAATTCCTATCATGATTGACGCATATTCTGTCTAACAACCTTCATGATTCTAAGTAAAAGACCTAAGATGACATGCAGATCAATATCCTAACCCTTCTTCCTCTTCTTTTAAAGTAGAAAGCATGTTTAATTAGTTTTGTTTATCATGTGTTTCCTTCCTTTAATTATTGTTCTGTAAAATTAAAATTGGGACACGATTTCTTCTACTACGGAGAATTTTGATCCTTCATTAATACCATAAATATCTAAATGGTATACTTGGTGGTTTAATAGATCCACATATATCACAATGAATTTTTTCTAAAAATGCAGGTGATTCAGTTCTCACTTTAGCTAATGATGGTCTAATTATTACTTTGTCTTGAGAGCAAGCATCACATGATAATTCATTAGATTGAAAAATATTCTTCTGGCTCTTTAATGGGTGTCCACTTGAATTCTCAATAATTTTTCTCATCATTATAAACTCTAGATAACCCAATCTATCATGCTAAATAGCAAATATATCTGGATTCATGAATGTCAGGTTCATTGCTGCATATGTTTCAACTACTTGTATATGAGTGTAATATAATCCATAAGATAAAGCATGAAACTTTTCCAATATACGTTCTTCATTTGAGACAGTAGAGATAATATATAAATATTCCACATTATTCTTACTATCAGTCTCAATATGATAACCATTGCAACGTATATCTTTAAAACTTAGAAGATTTCTCTTTGATTGACTAGAGAGCAATGCATTGTCAATTGTAAATTTTGTTCCTCTAGACAAAATAATATTTGCTTTTCCAAAACCTTCGATCAAGTTTCCAGAACCTGATATTGTATTTTCTTTTGTTTTCAACATTGTCAATTTAGAAAAACATTCTTTATTTGTAAGTATTGTGTGTGTAGTTGCACTGTCTGCTAGACATAGATCTTCTTTGCTCATTTTTTAATCACCCAACATATGAAAGCGATCCATGTTTCTTCATTAAAAAAAATAATTATAATAAGAAAAAAAACACTTAAAATATACAAAAGTTACTAAAAAAGGCATGAAGATAGATAAAAGAAAACAACAACATTAAGTCTAGATATTTTCAAAGTCAAAAGAAACACTTGAAGTTCCATCAAATATGTCAATCTTCTCTTTGGGAGATTCAAAGAAGTCTGTCATATCCAAATTTGTCATATGGAGTGAGTCAAATATGTCATTATCCTGGTATGCAAAATTTTCTTCCACATTTTTCTCTTTTTCCTTCAAGGAGGCTTGATAGAGGTCAACTAAGTGTTTTGACATACGGCAGGTACGTGACCATTACCCAGTCATTCTGTATTGGAAGCATTTATTTTTAACACTCTTTGAGCTCTTATCTTGTGGAGCTTCTTCTTTGTGATCATCATTTTGTGTGGTTCTTTTGAAATTTGAATTATTAGAACGACCACCACGAAAATAATATTTATTTCTTCCTCTGCCACAGTCATACCTCGACCACGACCACGTCCTCGACCGCGATTATTAACATTCGAAGCATTCACTTCAAGGAATGGTGTTATTCTAGTTGGTCGGTTCTTCATCAATAACTTGTTATTTTGTTCGGCCACGAGAAAACATGAAATTAGTTCAGAATATTGTTTAAAACCTTTCTCTCAATATTGTTACTTCAGGAGCATATTTGAGACATGAAATATAGAAAATGTCTTCTCTAACATATCAACATCAATAATTTTCTCTTCACATAACAATAATTTTGAACTGATTTTAAATAATGCGGAATTATAATCACTTACTGATTTGAAATCTTGTAGCCTTAAATGTACCCACTCATCACGAGTTTTAGGAAGAATAACTATTTTTTTATGATACCTTTCTTTCAAATTTTTCCACAAGATACGGGGATCTTTTATTGTAAGATACTCAATTTTTAATCCCTCGTGGAGATGATGATGAAGAAAAATCATAGTTTTTTCTTTGCTCTGACTGGATGTCGTATTTCCTTCTTTAATTGTTTCTCCCAAGTTCATAGCATCCAGGTGAATTTCGGTATCGAGCATCCATGACAAACAATTATTACCATTAATGTCAAGGGCTGCGAATTCTAATTTTGTAGGGTTTGTCATGACAACACTATCACAAAATACTGTATTTATATTAGTAATTTAATATGTACTAAATATGAAAGTAATATTTGATTTATTAATTATAATAAAGAGAAAAAAAAATCGACCTACCTTCGATGATGGAAGCAACAGAAGCTCGTGTTGATAACGTGTTGCGAAATTGAGAAGCACAACGAAGCATAATAAATAAGTGAATTTCTCACCAATGTGTGTGATTTTAGGAACCACCAAATGCCACTATTTATAGGCAAAGTGGGATGTGGTCTTACATGGACATCAAGTATGAATAACTACAATGCACATACAATATGAAGATTGACATATGGCTTTTAGGACACTAAACAATGACCATTTATTTTTTTTTTATAATATTTATAATAAAAGAAAAGTTATTAAATTTTAAGAGATTATAACTTTTTAAAAAAATAATAAGGAAATATGTATGTGTAATGTGAATAAATATTTTATTCCAGAAAGGTGTCCTTTCTTTTTTACCACACAAGATGCTTTGACTTTGACTTCAAAATATTCTTTCAACTTTATTGTATTTTACTTTATACTAGTTTTGGAAACCTGACTTCTCTTGGCATATTGGGTGAAATAATTGTAAATTTATAAACACTATTTATCGTTTACTTTTCTCACTTTTATAATCTACTTTTTAAAATATTTCAAAAATGAAATTTAAAAACTAAAGTATGTATATAATTTTTAGGTTAAAAATTATTTTTTAGTCCCTAAATTTTTATAAAAGTAACAATTTAGTCCCTAAAATTTGGTGTATAATGATTTAGTTCTTGAAATTTAATTTTGTACAATTTAGTCCCTGAACTTTACTATGTAACAATTTAATCTCTATACTTTAAGATATCTTTGTGAAATAAATTGATAAATTAATTAGAGACTTGATTTTTTTATATATAAAATACAAAGTCTAAATCATAAAATAATAAAAATTGATATCTAATTTTGATAAATTTGTTTACATAAGAGACTAAATTATTATGAATTTCAAAGTTCAAGGACTAAATTGTTATATATTAAAGTTCAGGAACTAAATTGTTACAAAATTAAAAGTCCAGAAACTAAATTATTACAAACCATAATTTAGGAACTAAATTGTTACTAAAGTTTACAACAAAAGTGTTATTTAATCTAATTTTTAAAAACATAATATTAAAAATAAATTTATTATGATATCTTTTTAAAATTTAACTTTTGTTTCCAGAAACAAGATTTGTTAGTGGATAAGAAGGGATTTTTTTTTTTAACAATTAAAATAATGTAGAGGAAAGATATATATCTTCCTCCAAAGTTTTAAAATTAGATTTGTTAAGCTTACCTTGATGCATTGTACAATCTTAAAAATGTTAAGTTTGTCAAAAAGAATATTTGATATATAAATTTGGCACAAATGTTCATGTTTCAAGTAATTAAATATATGTACCAATTTTTTATTCTGTGATTTGATAGTTTTTTATTTATTTATTTATTTATGTTCTAAGGTGGGTATGGAATCTTAAATATTTGAGAGTTTTTTTTTTCACTAAAAAAACTTGAAAAGTACAAATTCAATACTTAAAAACTCGTTTGCTAACCACTGATGTTTTGTTTTTAAACACGAATGTTCATATTTCAAGGAATTAGTGTACCAAGCTCTTGTTCGTATTATTTATTTATGTTCTAAGGTGCATTTGGAATATTAAAATCTTATTTGATAATCATTTAGTTTTTAAAAAAGCTCTATGAACACTTCCTTCTACTTCTAAATTTTTTATTTTATTATATAATTTCTACCAATGTTTTAAAAAATCAAGCCCAAATTTAAAAATTAAAAAAAGTAATTTTTAAAAATTTGTTTTTGTTTTTTAAATTTGGCTAAAAACTAAATTTCTCACTTAAGGAAGATGAAAACTATGATAAGAAAATGAGATAAAATAGACTTAATTTTCAAAAACCAAATGGTTATCAAATGGAGCTTAAATATTTGAGTTTCTTTTGCACTAAAAAAAGGTTGAAAAGTATAAATATAGTACTTTTGAAAATTATGTTGGTTTTCTTGCAATTTTTTAATCATAGTTTTCATCTTTCTTTAAAAAAAAAATATTTTAATTTTTAGCTTCGGAAAAACAAATACAAGTTTTTAAAACCACTTTATTTAGTTTTCAAAACTTGAGTTGAATTTTTATAATACTCATAAAATGTAGACGATGAAACAAAGAAATGAATATATCATGTAGCAAATCTTTACCGGCTTAATTTTCAAAAACAAAATGACTATCAAACAAAGCTTAAACTTTCATGTCTGTAGACTATTTAGGTCAATGAACTTTAAAAATATGTAATAGGCCAGTAGACTTTAAAAGTGTCTAATAGACCCCTTAACTATCAATTTTGTGTTCAATAGGTCTTTGATTTATTAAAAATAACTAAAATTGGTCTAATAGATACAAAATTGAGTTTTATATCTAATGGGACCTTAACTTTCAATATTGTATACAATTAGTATGTCCACCAATTAATATATATATATATTGAATAGGCCGCTACAACCTATTAGATACAAAATTATAAGTATAGGAGATTTATTGAACACAAAATTTAAATTCTAAATATTATTTGGATACAAAATTAAAAGTTCAATTACATATTAAATATTTTAACAGTCTAGAGACCCAATAGATTTAAGACTAAATTTATGTTTTTTTTTTTTTTTTTATCTATACTTAGATGAAAATTTGAAAAATAATATTGTATGGTTGTTGGGGGTACTTTGAATCTAATAGACATTTTTGAATCTTGTCTGGCAAGCTGTCCAAAAGCTGCTAGAAATCATTCATTGAATAATTGATTTCTTGATATTGCTTCTATTGATCTATTATTTGCTTGCATCACAAGATTGCCTGCTGATTTGATTTTATTTTTTTGAACTTGTTAATTTTCCTTTTTATTTGAATGTTAATCCAATCTCAATTAAATGTGTATAATTTTGGTCACTGATATTTTAAAATTCTTGATTTTATTATTTTCAAGTATCAAAGTTTCAAATACTCCATAATCTATTGGGTTCATATGTCACATCTATATATATATTTGGTATGAGCTATTTTGGATTTAGGGACAAAAACATAAAGAATAAGAAATTATAGCGGAGCAATGGGTCAAACGACAAAGTCCATAGCAAAATAAGGCTAGGAAGAGAAAAGCAACATGGACCAAAGCCCATGCCACGAAGCTTGACCTCAGCCAACCCTATGAAAACACTCCCAACTGGGGTTGCTTGAGGAATCAGATCCAAGGAAGGGATAATTTGGAAACTCTAGTCATTTGTTTTTTGGGAATGTATATAATCAAAATTTTTAGAGGCTCGAAATTACAGATGTTCGATATCTTTAGATAACATTGTTTATTTTGCAGGAATATTTTTATAGATATTTGGAGAATACTTTGATAAATGTGTTTGTTTGGTAAGATTTCTACTCGAAAATTTTTAAATTAATATAATATTCCAAAAATTCCTTCACAACTATTTATTTATTTATAATTAATTTAATATAGTTTGAACTTATATAACATACATACTTTTATCAATTTGAGTCTCCTTTTAACTTAATACAAGTTATATTATTTTTATATGTTATTTTTATCAATAAAATAATATACAATAAATTAAGATTTTTTATAAAATAAATATTAGTTAAATTTTGAATTTGAATAAATTGCTAAAAAAATAATAACAACTATGATAAAACAAAAAAAGAGTAATATATATGGTTACAGTATTTATTTTAATTAGATATATAATTCAAATAAAGAAGAGTATATATATATATATATATATATATAGAAGAAAAAATGAAGGGATGAAAAATAAAATGGGAATGCTCTCAACATGGGAATCCAGAAAACCCATATTTCAGGAAAATATCCTATGATGCCCAAAATTTTTTAGATGTCTGAATATCTTATAATACTGCAAAACAAATACAGTAATCCATAAACCCTCTAAATGAGAATTTAGGATGCCTGAAAACAAACTACCTCTAAAGAAAAAGGGTTGGATCAAGATAATTCTATAAATAGGAGGAGGATTCACCAAGGAAAGTAATTCCATTAACATACTAAAACTCATTGCTTGTTACATAAGTTTCTATTGCTAACTTAGGCATCAGAGTTTGTGTGTCAAACACCACACTGGTATATGGATCTTTTTTATCTTGCACGTAACCGTCTCCCCTAAATTATAAATTCACAGTTATTTATATTGTACCCATGTATGGATTGCTTACAAATTTCCTATAAATTCAATTAAAAATGTCGTTATTATAGAGTAGTATTTTATTTTCGAGCGGGGATTAGAATTTTTGCAATGTAAATATGATACATGGATTATTGTTTACAGAGTAGTTGAGTTATAATTATTTTTAAAGTATATTATTTAGAGTATACGTACGGTTGGCAGCTTTTACGATTTAAATTTAGAGTAGGTAGATTATTTATGTTAGAAGTGCATAGTTAAGGAAAGAATTAATAATAAGTATTTAAGCGAAAATTTATTTTTATTAATATGAGATCTTTTGGGTGGTTTCAAAAGTAAAATCACGAAGATTTATGTTAATAATAAATAAAATTATACCATTATAGAGATAACTAGAGTTTTATCTATTTTTCTTTAGAGTTTTTGAGTTATTCTTTCATTTAAAATTATATGGTTTATAGGTTGATGGATTTTTTTGGCAAGTTATATAGTTTATTTTTAGGGTTAATAATTTTTTTGTACCAATGGAATTGCTAAAAATGTTTATAAGGTATATGTATTATTTATGCAAATTCTACTTCTCTCTCTCAATATTTTTAGAAAGTTATAAAAATAAAAATATATTTAAATTAATATATAAACATTTTATATGATTTTTAAAAATTAAGTTAGCATCTTTATCATTTATATTTTTTAAAAAATTTATTGTTTATTTCTTTCATATTTTATTATTTTCTTTATGATACAATGAAATGGTTGATTCATCTCAATTGATGTCAAAACTTTAAAAATGTAAAAATATCGATAAAACACTTAAAAATATTTGGGAATGACTGGAGGAATAGTTGATTTTAACTTTTCATTCGAAAAGATAACAAAATAATTTTCCTTTTATAAAAATGACAAAACAAATTAAAAAATAAATAGATATAAATTTATAAAAGTTCAAATTACCCCAACCATGCAACATAAAAATATTTTTTTTAGTACAATTGGGATAGGAAAATTCGAACCACAAACCTTCTGGTTATTAAGACATAAAAATATTTCTTAATAAGGTAGTCGCATCTCATTTGCATGTCTGAGGGTAGATTGGACTTTTAAAAATTCATAATTTTTTATCTTTTTTAATTTGTTTTGTCATTTTTACAAAAAAGAAGAAAAGATCTTTTTTCTTTTTTTTTTTTCATTTTTTCGATTGAAAAAAGTTTCTATTCCTCTTGTTAACCCAATAAAATATCAAACATGTCGATCGAAATTTAACATTATCGATAGTATGAATATGTAAACACTCCTTTTCATATAGCATGGGCCTGGACTTCTATTTAGAACACTTGGGCCTTGTTGGTTAATCAATAGCCAGCCACTGACGTAAACTCTTATTATGTTAAAGTAAAATTTTACTTCTTATGTATTTTAATTTGGTCTGTTCAAAAAATTTTAATTTAATTCTCACCATTTGAATTTTTAAAAAAAATAAAAGTTATGAAATGTTCGTCTTTTATTTTAATCAAATTTTATTTAGATATTATAGTAAGAGGCGCCTTGAGCTAACATTCAAAGAAAAAAAAAAAAAAAAAACACTATTAACATTTCTCATTTCATAATATCTATAAAAACTAAAATGAAACCAAACATAAAGTACGGAACCGTAAAATAAAGCATAAACTATACAAAAACTAAAGTGTTGTTTATCCTCATTCATTAGAACTATCTTATTTTTTAACTAATTATTTAAAATTTAATTTCATGATACTTGATATAAAATCAAATTCATTACATTACTTCCTTAAAAAAAGTTAATTTTACTATACTTGGGATACGTCAAACAAATGTCTCTTAAGATTTATTGAGATGAAATTTTAATCAAAAGATTCATTTTTCGATTCTAATATTTATGACACTTGATAAGATAATAAAAGAGGTCCATTCTTTTAGCCTTCTATCATAACTCGTTTGACACGTAAATTCGTTCACATGCAATTATAATAAATAAAAGAACACGCACACATACATGCACACAAATGTATATAGAAAGCAAAACCAAACCCAAAAAAGAAGAAGAAGAAATCAAGGCCAAGGAAATAGAGACAAAAATAATTGATAGAGAGAGATGGAAGAAGAGAGACAAAAAAAGCCAAGAAAATGAGAGGAGCTGAAAGAAGTGGAAAACACTCTCAAAGAAAGTGACAATATATGTAATAAACAGAACTACAAGAAAAACATTATTCTATATTATGTAACAAAAAAAAATCTATTTGTACTCATCTAAACTTTGGAAGTTGTAGATATAAAGTAATTATGAAGGGTCCAAATTAATTCACTTATAATAATTTAAGATTTAAATTGATACATTTATTATTTGAGATTTTAATTAGGTTAAATTACAAGTTTAGTTTATGAACTTTCTAATATTTAGTCTTTAAGCTTTTAATTCTGTGTCAAATAGATCCTTAAATTTTAAGTGTGAAAATCTTTGAAAATTCAAAATTTTTAATAATTAATCAATCTATTATACATATATATATGAAATTTATGTTTAATGAATTCTAAACTTTAAATCACGTGTCTAGTTTATATTTGGTCAGTTTCAAAATGTTATACTTTTAGTTCTTAAGTTTTGAATTTGGTTTCAAAATGTTACAATTTCACCCTTTAAGATGTGGATTTTGTTTTAATTTTGCCTCTAGATTTCAAAATTTACATTCCTAATCTCCATTTTTCTCTAAATAATCAATTTCCATATTTATCGTGAATGTATATTAGTTAATTTGAAAGATATTTAATTATTAAGTTTCACTATTTTTCCTCAATATCAAAATTAAATTTTAAATTTTCTTAAATTAAATTTTAAATTTTCTTTTATAATTATTTAAAATTAATTAATACACATTAAAGACTAAAAACGAGTATGTAGTGAAAAAAGCAAGCTTAAAAGTATAAATCTTAAAACCTAAGGACTAAATTGAAACAAAACTCAATGATGAAATTGCAACATTTTGAACATAGTAATTAAATTTAAACCAAACTCAAAATTTTAAAACTAATTGTAAAATATTTTAAAACTTAAAGATCAAATAAAAACTAAATCCAAAATTTAGGGACGAAGAAGTACCTTTTCAAAATAAAAAATAAAATAAAATAAAATGAAAATATCATTTTAGTCCTTAATTAATTTGTTTCATTTTGAAACCCAAATTTCAAGATTTATACTTTTAACCTCGATTTTTCATTAAATACCTATTTTTCATCTTTAGTATTAATATATGTTAATAAATTTACAATAATTAACATAGTTACAATTAATTAAGTTTTATTAT
Source organism: Benincasa hispida (assembly GCF_009727055.1). Lineage (NCBI taxonomy): Eukaryota > Viridiplantae > Streptophyta > Magnoliopsida > Cucurbitales > Cucurbitaceae > Benincasa > Benincasa hispida. The sequence goes on from NC_052356.1 coordinate 30,165,746, forward strand.
TTTTCATCACGTTTAGAATTAAATTTAAAATTTCATTTCATAATTATTTTAAATTAATTAAGAGATATTAACGTCAATGATTAGAAGTGGGTACTTAATAAAAAATTGAAGTAAAAAATAAAAAGCCATGAAACCTAAGGACCAAAGTAAAATAAAACTCAAATCTCAAGAGTAAAAATTTCATTTTGAAACTTAGGGATTAAATTGAACCAAACTCAAAACTTAGATTAAATGTGTAACATTTTGAAATATAAGAACCAAATAGAAACTAGATTCGAAAAAAGTTATTTTATTTTAAAATAAAAAATTTATAAAAAATAATGTTTTTTTCTCTATCCTCCATTAGTTTTCTTTTCCTTTATTTTGTCTTTTTTTTCTCTCTCTTATTTCTCATCCAAGATTCCATTTTCCAAAATGGACTTATAAAGTTAGCAACTTAGAGGCATGTAGCCCTAAAATGATCAGGTGTGGAGATTTGTACCATTTATTACTATGTATCTTAGATCACTAACCGTAGATCTTGAAGATCAGACACCTATAAATATATGGGTTAAAGGCTATAGAATGTAGGATCCTATGGCCCACTTTTGTGCTTATTTGAGGTTATAGGGCACTATGCCCTATGATCTAGGGTTTGTGTAATTTTGGGTGTACCTTTTACAAATATACCTTTGTAATAGATACGTTTGTTTAAGTTGGCAGGACCATCTTTAACATGATTGGTTATAAACTTAAAAAAGTCAATAATTTAGGGAAAAAAAAATTAATTTTAGCTATATTTTAAAAATAATCTCTATAACTTGATACAACATTTGTAGAAAGATTATTTTGGAATGTTTTATGGATTCTAATTTTTAAATTATAGAGGTTAAATTTTAAAATTTCTAAAAACTTTTTTTTTTTAGCTTTTAAGATCTAGTTCGGTTTTTAAAACATTGGTAGCAAGTGAATAACGAATCAAATAAACTCATATGTGGGAGTATGATTTATAAACTTAATTTTAAAAAATAAGGAATCAAATAATTTTCAAATTGAATGTTTGTCTTTAATTTTTAAATGTCTAAATTTAGTCTACGCATTGTCAAATCTTAAAATTTGTCTTTATTGTGTTAGTTTGAAGTTAATTTTTATAAAAAATTATAGAGATGAGACTAATAGAGAACTTTCTTTTTCTTAATGTTGATGATAAACTAATGGTATTGACTATTTTTAAGATTTTTTTTTCAAAGTTTGTGGACTATATTTGAACATTTTGAATGTATATTAACTATTAATATATGCATCTCTTCCTTCTTTTGAGATTGAGAGTTTAAGTAAGCAATACATAAATAAATAAATATTGAGAGTTTAAATTTTTACCTTCAAACTTCTATATGAAAAATGGTTATGAGAGAGATTTTTTTTTTTTTTTTACCCTTTTAGTTGATAGTTATAAAAATATCTTACGTGATTGCACATTTAGTTATTAAAAAAAAACATATTTATCTCTAATAATTTGTGCTTCACGATAATAAAAGAAAAAGTTTTTAAAAAAATATATTTTATCCTCTAATATCATTTTCACAAAAATCTTTTTTTAAAAACAAAACCTCATATTTTATATCTAATATATACTTCCATCTTAAAGAGTAAAAAATTTAAACAAATCACATTTTATCATCTAATCCCTTATTCACGTTATTTTAAAAAGAAAAAAAAAATCAAATGTTATCACTAATAATCTCTTCTTACTTTTTCTTTTTTTTTTTTTCTAATTATATTAATCGGTTCTCTTAACTTCTTTGCTTTCTTCTTCTTCTCCTTCTTTTTTTTTTTAATTATATTAATCGGTTCTTTATAAATAGCTAAAATACGTCGCACATAGTATTCACGTAGTGCATTGTAAAAGAAAAAGAAAACGAAAAAGAGTTTCATTTTCAATTTAGACTCTCCCATTTTTGTAAATGTTTGAATTGATATTTATAAACTGACATAGTTTTACTTAGCCCTGTTTGGAACCCATGGATTTAAGAAGATTTGAAATCATATCTGATTTAAAATCATTTCTTTTGTTTGGATGGTTAAAAAAACCGTAGAATTTAAAATCAGTTGAGATTTGAAATCGTGTTTTTCAGGGAAAAAAAACTTGGTTCCAAATAGCTCGGATTTGTAAGGATTTTAGGTGTTAAAAAGTTTGTTTCCAAATTGACCCCATAGATCAGCACAGATTAGAGAGTAAAAAATGAGCGGTAGCGTGAAAGTAGCAGCAATGAATGACGAGGATGGCAGATGGCAGAGCTTTGATTTCAGCGGCCGCAGCAGGTGAAGCTTCGACTGGGAGCAGAGTCGGGTTCGGGATTGAGCGACTATTTATGTAATGGGAAGGAAGAACTTTATGCTGCTGGAATGCGATGGAAGAAGGAATACTTTCTTTTCATTTTTCATGAGAATTCAAACAATAAAATTCAATTTAAGTGATTTCAAATCACTTTTAGTTCTAAACAAGTAATTTGGAATCATTTTTTGTTGGGTAAAAATTTAATTTTAATTTTTTTTAAAAAAAAAATAAAAAGAAATTAAAGGAACCAACCTTTGATTGAAAATCGATTTTGAAAAGGGAGTCTCCTTTTTGTACTCCACGTGTGCACCGTTGTCGGTTGGACGGGTGAGGTACGTGTGTGATTATTTTTCAAAATATTATTATTTTTTATTATTTTTATTTTATTTTTTTTATTTAGTTATTAAAAAAGAAAAAAAATATTTTGTCGGTTGGCCTTTTCGGTCTTCCCCGCTTCTTCTTGTTTCGGATGCTGAACGTGTTTCTCTCTCGCGTCAGTTCTGAAGGCCTATAAAAGGTGCGTCTTTTCGTAGTTCATGGCAAAACATTCGTTTTCATTCTCTTCCATTTTCGATCCTTCTCCTCTAGTTTTTCTTTCTCCGTTTTCGTTTTCCGAGCATTTAGTCAGAAAGGTGTGTGTTCCGGTCGGTAACGGTGCATTTTCGATTGAGTCTTTTTGGGTTGTTTATTCTGGGGACAACGTATCAGTAATTCCTGACCTGGCTGCGAAATGTCTTAAAGTGAGCTCCGCGACTCAGCTTATAATAAGTTTTTGTTTTGTAGACCGTTTGCTGTTATCTTGAGGATGTTACTATTTCCAACATTTCCTATTTTTAAAATCTTGGAATTTGAAATAATTTCTATTCAAATTTAAACGTCAAATGGAGCATTACTAAATTGATATAAATTTAGTGGGAAAAAAAGTTATCTAAGAGATAAAAACTTGAAAATTATACAAATTCCTACCAATTCTAAAGGATAAATTATTAATTAGATATCATGTTGCCAAAACGAGCATAACTTAACTGATATACACTATGTGTTAAGGAATAAGAGATTTGTGGTTCGAATCCTCCACCCTATAGTGCTAAAAAAATTAAGTATTATATTGTGTTGGTTAATTCACAAGGCTAAATATTAGTATTTCTCTAGTTCTCACAAATCTTCTACGTCTTATAATTTTGTGTGCATAATCCTAAGTCATCGGATTATTTTTTTAGTACAATAACTACAGATGGGAGACTAAACCTTTGATCTCTAGAGATGGAGGTAATGTCGATACCATTGAGCTAAGATCACTTGGACTGCTAAGTTTCCGAATAAAGTCTGTTCCATTAAGCCAATACATGTTATGATTACTTTCAATTTTGTGTGTAATTAGACTCTAAGGAAGTGTTTAGGCCCCAACTTATTTTGTGTGGAACGAGTTATTATAGCTCATCCAATATTTTTATCTCCCATTATAGTAATGAAAGTTCTCAATTATTATAAGACACACTTAGTTATAATAAAACTATTTAAAATCTTTCACTATCTATAATATTTACTATTTTGTAAACATTATCTCTCCTGATTTGTAACTCAGACTAAAATAGTTTGCAGTTTAAGTACAGACTATTATAATTTACAAACTATAATAACCACGTGCTATAATAACAAAATCAACCGCAACCACCTCCTACCATATATTTTATGTCTAATAAAATATTATACTTTAAATTGTGTCAAATGGATTTATGAATTTTTAAAATGAATATGTTAAACAATCTTAGCAAAATAAAATTTTAGGTGCTTATTTTTCCCAAAAAGAAGAAAAAAAAAAAAAAACAAGAAAGAGAACTTATTGGATTCATGAAACTAATAGAGATTTATTAAATGCCTTTTAAATTTCAGGAAAACAAACATGAAAGTTCGAAATCTACTACACATTTTTTTAAAAATTCAAAGTGCTTTTTGACATAAACTCGATGGTTTTAGATTAAATTTGTAATTTAAAAAATAATTAAATTATATCAAATATCCTCAAAACTTTATATTTTCAGTAAAAAATATCTTTAAATTTTTTAAAACTTCAAAAATACTCTTAAACTTACAAAAATATTTAAAAATATTATAACAATTAATTTTAGATGGAAGTCACTAGTGGTTTATTTAAAAAAACCTTAAAAATTTTAAAAATTTCAAAAATACCATTAAACTTAAAAAATTTAAGAAATACCTTTACTGTTAGTGTATAAACACAAATAATTAATATTCATTTAAAATATGATAGAACTTTCAAAAGTTGCATTTAAAATGCTTCCACCATTAGTATAGTGCTTTTTGTCTGAAATTTTCTTAAGTTCGAAAAAACCAAATTTAAAACACTTTTTTTTTTTCATATAGATATTCTCAATTTTTTCTTATTTGTCCAATTCTTACACTAATTTTGTCGTAACGAAGTATATACTAAAACTTCATGTTAAAGTATAAAATCCTACAAAATTTAAAATAAATTGTAAGAGCATTTTAAACTTTTTTTCTTAAGTAAGGAAACAAATACAAACTTTAAAAGTATAGAAGTATTTTTACAATAAAGTATTAACGATTTATGTTTATAGATTAATAGTAAGGTATTATTGAACTTTTCTTTAGGGTTTAAGGAGTATTTTTGAAACTTTTGAAAGTTTAAAAATATTTTTGAAATAAAATACTAAAATTTCCATTCAAAATTAACTGTAAAAGTATTTTTGAACTTCCTTTTAAAGGTTAAAGATATTTTTAAAATTTTTAAAAGTTGAAAAGTAACTTTCATATAAAGTACAAAGTTTAATGGTATTTTATATAATTTAACCATAAAAAAATCTACCTACATTAATACCAATAGTTAAATTAACATTTAATGTTTAATTAAAGAAACGTTCTTTTCTCAAAAAAAAAAAAAAAAAAAAAAAAAACTAAAGCTAAGTTCTAAAAGAAACAAGAACAACAATAAAAATAAGATTAAAAAATGTTTAATATCTCAAGAAATTATATTACAAAATGAAAATTTAAGATTGTTTTTGAATACAAAATTTGAATATATGTATGGAAATTAAATATTGACTTATGAAGATAAGACAAATATTCGATAAGTTGTGAGTTGTGAGCTGTGACAACTCAATCATGAGAAGTAATTTCATGCCACGTGGCCACACGTCACGATCTTGATGGATGAGTTCACGTGATCCCTAAATTCACACAAAAATCATTTATCAGTGCTCCACTCCAAGCTCAAGTCCACACTCATCCTCTTTTCCATTTTCTTTTTTTCTTCTTTCAAATCTTTGGGAAAATAATAATAATAATAATATAATAGAAAAAAATCATTTTTTACTATAAATTTTTAATTGTATCAAATTAGATTTTAATGTTGTTGTAGTACATAAGCGAGAGAAAAACAAGTCCGAAAATGAAAATAGTTTAATTTCAAAATTAGACGATGGCGAATCTTTGTATACTCATTTTATCCTTATATTTTTAATAAATTTTTAGATTGCTATTTATAGATTAGATACAATTTTTCAAGTGTAAATGTCCTTTCGATTATGAAAGTGAATCTATATATTTTTCTTTACGGATAGAATGCAATTCTTCAAGATGAGATGTGACCTTTCCAATGTATGTATTTGTTGGATCCAACAGATACAATAGATTTCAATAAAATGTGGCTATTTGGATGGAGGTAGTTACGCACATCAAAATAATAATTTTTTTTTCTATGTATTAAATGAAGGTAAAATAGAAAATATATTCTCACAGAAAAAAATATAAAAACTTTATAGAGAAAACTTAAGTAAAAAATAAATTTATGCAAAAAAAATTTGGAGACTTTTATCTATGCTTATATCTATATTATATGTGATTAGGGGTATTCTAAAAAATCCGAGGACCTAAAACCCTGATTAATTCAGTTTAACCTATACCGTTTAGGTTGGATTCAAATAAATTTTTTTGAATTGATTCATGGGTTTATTTTAAATAACTCACACTAGCTCAAATTTATTATTAATTAATTTTTTTTTATATATGATATAATTATATATACATATATTTATTTTAATTTAATTATTCTTTTTGGACAATTTATGCTCCAACAATTAAAAATGGTTTTTAGCACTTTGGAACAAAATTTTCATAATATAAATTATAATTGAATGGTTAATCTTAATTTAATATATGAAATAATTAAATATTTTTTATATTAATATTTTACTTATTTTTAGAAAAAAATTAAATAAATAATCGGAGTAGTTCAAACCGCTAAGCATCCATGGCTGAATGGTTAAAGCGCTCAACTCATAATTGGCGAATTCGTAGATTCAATTCCTACTGGATGCACGCCAATGGGACCCTCCACGTCTGCTTCAACCGGCGTATACAAGATCAATTGAAATTGAAAAAGACTGAAAATGGAATTGAAATTGCCGAAAACTAAACCTAAATATTTAATATTTGGATTCAGTTGGTTCATTAATTAATAAGAGTTGTTTCGATTGAAAAAACTTTCCATCCGAACAATTAAATTGAATCTAAAAAATACTTTTAAATGCAACCCAATCTAACTCATAATATTTCTATATAAATAATTATGAGGGAAGAACATTTTCATATCTACCAATATATAAATATATATAAATAAATAAATAATACATGGTTGGTATGTATGTCTATTTTGTCATCAACTTTCATCCGTAGCCATTAATAGTTAGAATTTACATTACTATTAAAATAAAAGAGTGCAAGCAGTCACCTTGATTTATGTAAAAGGTTTGAAAAAAAAGTCATTTAAAGTTAGACAGATAACCAAATATTTGAAATGAAATCTAATTAGATATAAAATCTACATTTCATCGATAAATAAAATTCAGATTACCATTAATTTTTTAATCATCTACCTTAAGTTAATTATAAATATTCTTTTAGTACGATAAGAGATGGAGGTATTTGAACCACAAACTTTTTGAATGCTAACACATTAATATATTATATTATTTTTTTTCATAAATTTTATTGATACTTAAAAAAGATTAAAATAATATTTATTTATGACATAAATGAACCTTAAACAAAAACTAATCAACTTACGTTGAGTTAAAACTACTAGATTTTATGTATATGTTCCATATTTTCAAACATAATTAAAATTAGGAAAAAGGTAAATTTATATCCCTAAAGTTTGTATCATTTTAAATCCTTAATTAAATTATATTGATTTAAACCTTCAACTTTTTATAAGTGTACCTCCATTACGTTTGGTTTGGAAAAACTTAATATGAAATTTATAGTTATATCAATTAGACCTGTAAACTAAATAAATAAATCAATTTAAGACTCTTAGACAAATTTTCATTTGGAAATCTTCTATGAATTTACTCTAATCAACCATTTTGTAAAATCGACATTTGAAGAAATATATACACGTTTGAGAATTTGTTAATTGACAATTTTCAAAGGTAAAATTGAACTGAAGAGAGTCTAAATTTATTGGCTAATTTAGTAATTTAATTGACTTAAATTATAAGTTTCATACCATAATGGTCAAACGAAATTTAGAAGAGAGTGTAAATTGATACACTTACGAAAGTCTAAGGTTTAAATTGATATAATTATGAGCTTAGAGTTTAAATTATACAACCACCAAAATTTAAGGGTATAAATTGATATTTTTCCATCAAATTATAACAATATTTTCTAAAATATATTTTACAATATTTTTCCATAAATTTAATAGCTACAAAAAGTTCAAATAATATTTACTTATGTCGTCATAAATGAACTAAAAAAAAAAATCACACACCTTTTAGTTGTCTCGAATTGAAAATGTGGAACCACGATTTTTTTAAATTGAAACTACTGAATTACACGTGCATTGCACGTGTTGACTAGTTTTAATAAAAGGTACTATATGAATCTCCTTAAACTCAATAATTTCAATAACATTTAACTTTTTAAAATTCATTTAAGTTTTGTAATGCACAAATTAACACAATAGCTTTGCCAAACCTCATAAATTTTAACAAAAATTTAGTTTTAATGTTGCCTTTATTTGAAATCTTATCCATTTTGTATTATATGTTTGTTTTATAATTCTTTGAAAAACATATGGGAATATTCTTTTTTCAAAATTAAACAAAAATTTATAAGTGAGTCCCTCATATTAATATCAAAACATTTATTTAAATTTGAAGTGTATAGTATGATGAAATTTAAAATTTAGGGGAAACTTATACCCTTCAAATTTAAGGGTAAAACTTGATTTCCCTTAAAAAAATTTATATGAAAAATTGTGTAATTACTCAGGTAAATGAAGTTTAAAAAATTGTCCCAAAAATAGCAAGTTACATTCAATTTCTACCTTAAATTTTCTGTCCAAGAGAGAGAGAAAGGAAAGTTTACTTTCAATTTATTACGGATTACGGGTTAGACAAATGATTGATTGAAATGATGGTATTATTTGCTATGTTTCTCTAATGAATGTAAGTTTTCTCTAACCAAACCTAAGTATAAATTTGATTGAAGTTTCTTGGTGAGTACCAAGGTCGAACACGAGGACTTTGTAACAATTAATTAATGTCGGTCTTAAAGATAAATGTTTATACAATTTAAATGAACAATGATTTTCACACCAGTATCAATTAATCAATGCATTGATGAATGTTTATACAATTTAAATGAAAACTACTTAAAGATAAATGGAAGGAAAGATAAGGGTGAATGGAGAAAGTGATGGTGAGAGTGTGATGCATTGAGAGTGTATGTGGATATGCGTTGAATGCAGGAATAAGATGCGTTGATGGTGATAATGCAACATAAATATAGAAAGCTTGCGTTGGATGACTAAAAATCAATAAGTAGGATTGAGAAGATTTATTAACATTCACTCGAGTTTATGCATAGTGATATGTTCATGTATTTAACCTAACAAGGTAGTAACCACTGCTCAATGTTTATTCCACATTAATCTTATCTCCAAGATGCATGCTTAAGTTAAAACAGACAAAAGGTTAACTTTATTTCTAAAGCCACTACTTTCGTTGTTTAATGATCTCCACAAACATTTGCTCTCTCAAGTAGTTAGCTGTTTTTCTACTTAAACCAATTGATAAGATGAATTCAATCAATAAAATTATGCCCATATTGAAGAACTTCCATTTATGCAAAACTGATGAGAATGTTAATTTACTCTTCTCAACTCATCAAGAATTTAGGAATTCATTATGGATAAAAGTGGTACATGGATGAATAAGGAATGACATAGATCATAATTTATATTAAGAATGGAGTGTAAGTAGATGTTTAGAGAAGTAAGAGTGTCAAGTCGACTACATTTGTGTTGATGAAATGGATGATAGGGTTCTCCTTTTAATGAAGAAGACGACGAAGTTCTCACCCAAAATTCTTAAAGAAATAATGAAGCTTGAGATGTTGAAGACGATGATGAGACAAATGAAGGGCCTTTGGAGAGTTGGAGAATGATCAGTGAGTCCAGCCAAAGAAGAAGTTTGGTGTGTGAGACTTCAATTATTTATAGGCTTCACTTATTATTCTTCAGTTCTCTTTCTAATGATTATTTGATATACTTTGCATTTAATTTCATGTCTTGTTCCGCTGTTTTCATCGTGTCGTTAGTTTATTGGCTTTATTGTGTCTCTTTCAAATCAGCTCCCAACTTGCGAATTCATCTGTCATCTTCTTATGCGTTCAACTCTTAGGCATTAGTTTCCTTTGACAAGTTCTGATTGTTTTTTGTTTTTTGTTTTTTTTTTATTCAAATCCTGCGTTTAGAGAAGTTAGAATTGTAACATTTTAGGATAGATAGTTTTGCAAGTATTAAATGCGGAGATAGTCTTTTACATGATTTTCTTCTTAAGTTAATGCATTTTCTACCAAATTTCCATGATTATTCCAAATAAGAAGCAATCAATAACTTGTATTTCTATAGATTATCAATTTTATACTTTAAACTGACAAATAATACCTTCTTTACTTTAATTAAAATTTTTAAAAAATGTAACAATTTTTATATTAAACTTGAATAAATGTTGCAATTTCATTCCGAAAGTTATTAAATAGATATTTTATGGACATTTAACAAATTCTTTAAAATGTCTGGTGTAAAATTGACAGGATTTTTACCGAAAATACAATATCATAGCTTGTATTCTAAAAATTCTTAAAAGTTTGTGAGTTTTGGTAAAGTTACATCATAGTGACTTTTCTGTATGATTGACCCCCCTCCAAAACTTGATTTTTATTTAAATTATTAGATTTTGAGTCTATTAAGGGATATTTGATCCACCAACTTGAATTGAGTTGAGTTGATTTAAAAGCTTGAGGTTGATAGCGCAAGTTTATGTCGGTCGATCTATACTCATTCTAGAAAACTTTGGTTAAATTATTAATAAGAAAGAACGCTTCTAAGTTTTAAAGTTAGTCATGTAAGTCTATCGAACATAGTTCAATGAGATAAAGATATATTTATAATTTCTTTTTCTATGGAAGGTTTTAACCTCCACATATGAATGAGAGAGAAAGAGGTAATTTAGATTGTCTTGTAGCCAGACATATGGATGTAATAGTGTCAAATCCAAACTTTGAATTTCTAGACTTAGGGTATTATGATGAATGGTATTAAAGTAGAACATCTCCCAATGCAATATCATTTTGAGTATCAACTAAGTGAATGTTAAATGTTATAGGTAGATTTGGACTAGAGGGCATAATCGACTTTATGGAGTTTACATTCTATCCAATCAAGAAAATGACGAAACTTGAACCAGAAAACCACACCCTAATACCCAATTAAACATGGAAGAAAGGAGTTTGGGCCACAACCCAAAATTACTTGCTCGACCTTAGCCTCGACCAAGGATGAGACTGAGAGACTGACCCTCTCTATTGATGAATGGGGAATGTTGTGACCTACTTGGCCTCAAGAAGGAGAATAGTATGGCCTCCTCGGCCTTGGCCTTGGAAAGGCACGCTAATGCATGCCTTAACCTGTTGGGTTTGAGAATTAACCTAATGTGACTCGAAAACTATGATATTGATGCCCTATGTCAGAATTTCACTATAAATACATCATTATGGCTCTAGAAGAATTAAGTTCATTCTCTTCTCTAAAACTCTTGCTACAATCTAAAGCCTCTTACTGACTTAGGTATCAGAACCATTGTGGCAAGTATCACACTGGTGCTTAAATTTTTCTTGTTTTGCAGATCACGTCTTCCCTATATTATAAATTTATCGTTGTTGTCATGTGAAGGTGAGACATGTTTTTCCCTATCCAATTTTTGGCATCAACAGTTGACACCATCTGTAGGGACAATAGTGCACTACTTTTCTATTCCAAATTTAAAAAAATCAAGACTAAGTTGAACTTGTTCACAATCTAGCCCAAGGAAAAAGTCTAAGTCTTGTAGTAGACATTGGGAATTTCACATCCATATAGTCATAAACCAAAGAAAAGATAAACCCCAAGGGAAAAAAGTCTCTTATGGTAAAAGATATTGAATAATTTCAACCCATAGTCAAAACCAACGAAAAAGAAAATCTTAAAAGCTAGAACAAACAAGATCATTAAATATGCAAAACATTGTGGGCTTAGATTGGAAGAAAAAAAATAAAGTGCCTTTCAAACTTGAAGATTTCTACTAGAATATGGTGAAGGAATCGAATTTCCTCGGAAGCATGTGAACGCCTTGAATTTAGCTATTCGTTTCTTATGAAAACAAAAACAGTAAAATAAAATGTGCATTTGTAGAATAAACATTTAAATAAAAACATAAGCATGCTAGAAAAGAGGAAGAAGAGAAGAAATCAAAACTCACTTTTGTTAATTCCTCTGGCTTTCCTCTTCCATCATTATCAACGATCTCGAACTTCTCCAAGAAGAGGGACACCAACAAAGTTACCTTGTTATTCTTAATAACAAAGAACTTGGAAGAGTAGTCTCCAAGAACTTTTGAGGAGGCAAAGGGTATAAAATCTCTAGAGAGAAAGTGGAGGCCTGTGTAAAAACTTCTTACCGTAAATAGACTATAAGGATATATTTATATGGAGAAAGGTTAACCCTTTCTCCAAGAATTTCCCTTTATACCCTTAGTGCTAATTAATTAAATAACTTTTATTTAATTAATTGGCACATTAATTAAATAACCATATATTAAATCTAATTTAATATATATTTATTTAATTATCATAAATATTATATATCTATACTCCCGTCTCCATTATTTCTTAATCAATTAATTAACAATTAATTAATCAATTAAATAACTATATTAAATCATATTTAATATGGAGTTAATTAACATATAAATATCACATATTTATATGTGTACATCTCTTTATGAATCCAATTCATATAAACTTAATATTTGAATCTTATTCAAATATATCTCTCTTACATAATTTGGATTATAGATCCTATCTATAATTAACTATTATATATTAATATTAATCTCATTAATATAAAATTCTCTCATTTGAATTGAACAATTTAAATCATTCCTTATTACTATCCTTTAGTGAACTAACAAGGAAACCTTATGGATCTACGATTAGAAGCTCCAATGATATGAGATTAATTGATTAAACTCCTTTAGTCCAATTAATTAATATTCATTAACTACCGATCACTTCACTAAAGACTGATCGCTACACTCTTCGTACTGTAGATATATTTCCGTGTCCATGGATATAACCAATCAACAGAGCAATGACCTTTCACAAATGCTCATAACTACACTTGGGTCAAAATATCATTTTACCCCTGCAGTTATATTTAAGTCCTTAAGTACCATTGATTCCTCTTATGAATAAACAGTTTATAGTCCAACTATAAACTAACACCTCTGGGGCCAGTGAGAGGTTGAGACTTCATTGTTTAAGATCCGGAATTAGCTATTAAGGGAGCAATTTATCTACTTTTCCAAGGAATGAGAAGAAGTGAATTCCATCTTGTGTAACCGTGTTTCCAACTCCCTAATTAGACAAATCTCCAAAATGGCAGGCTTATTGAGTCGGCTATCATGGTCATTCTCACCCATATAGATCAAAGGACTACCGTCATAAACAGGAATTCACAATTCACTCAGGATTAAGGTCAAGTATCCTATGGTCATCTTAGTGAAATATTAGTTTCTTCAAGTAACGATGTTATAAAGAGAAACTAATTATTTCGTGGTCTGATCTATGTATAAACTCCTTTATATCGGATACCCCCACTCACATGTCTTTACATGAACAATATGATTCATATTGTTTGTAACACTTACATCTCATGTAACAATTGCAAAGTGGGTCGTATCCATAATGTTACCAAGATAAAGCACCCAACCTTCATCCATTTACTGCAGACTTTTTAGGTTGTTACTTGAACATGAACCACCTATATGTCAACCACATACTGTTCAAGTGACATCATATAACCTTGGATATTAGTTTATTGGATTGAATTAATGCTGTCTAAGTTTCAAATAAAATATCTTTGATTTTATTAGATAAATAATTTGTGTCAACAAAACTACAAATCACGAGATATACTAGATTTAGGACATCAATCCCAACATATGGAATCCTAGATAGTTTTATTTCAAACTTGAAATTTTCTAATCCTATATTGAAAATTAATAGCGATTTATTTAAATCTAGCTCATATTATTAATTAATTAACTAAATCATGCATGACGTTGTTATTTTGTTATAAACTTTTGTCTTATTTGTAAAATTGTGTGTTATAGAAAATAGTACTCCCAATTCGAGTTCCAAGTGTCCATCTTATAATAATAAAATAGATGTATCGTAAATTCTAACTTGGAAGTAGGGGCTAATGTTGTGGATGAATTTGGACTTGGCAAAATAGGCCAAAAATTAGGAAAAGATAAGAGAAGGAAAATACAAAATAAAGTGGACTTAATTTAAATTAGTCTAAGTGCTAGTTAATCAATTATCTTATCATATTTAATCCTAACTTATTAGAATTAGGAAAGATCAATCTCATCCTTATCATAAGAGAAAAAGGTAAACTCTATCTCATTTTCCCTATACATACATCATTATAACTTCATATGAGATAACTTGATCATCTGGGATCTAGATCTTAATCTAGAACTAAAACTTCTGACTTCTTCTCTATTCTATATTATCGAGTTCTCATCTCTAACTTTGGCATCAAAGCCCTTTTTCTTTATTTTACAGACCCTCTCTTTCCTAAATTATAAATTTACAACTACTGTCACGTGAAGGTCACATGTGTTTACCCTTGTCCAAAGTTTGGCATCAACAGTTGGCACTTTCTGTGGAAAGCTAAATTTAATAGATATTCAAACAAGAATTTGGAATGAGTACGAGGACTATTTTGAATCACCAACTAAAAGAGGATGAAAATAATTAAGATCGTCATCCTAGAGGATCGTGAATCGAGCTGAATTATTCCAAGTCCACGAGGCTAACCCTCATGATCTAATCTCTCATTGGCCTCGACTAGATAAGTGTTGACTTAAGGTGTAGATGGCAGCGCTAGCAGATAGGGTCGGTGGCAAAGACCAGAGTTTAGCACAAATCTTACAGATCTTACATTCACAAGGTCAAGCCAAGAAGAGTTAGTAGAAACAGGCCGAGATAATTCAAGATCCTACAAAGCAAAAAGCTCGGTTAATGGAGCATACATGTGAATCAAATACCTATAATCCTAAAACATGATCAACCCTAACAATAAAAGATCGAATAGAGCTGTAGGATAGCCTCGTCAGCAGGACTCTTGTGCCACCCAAGAAAAGAGTCGAGATTGAGGCCACGACTCAATCTTGATAGTGGATAGTAAATCCACAATAAAATATTAATAGGGGGTTGAATAATGCCAACCCTAAGCATATAAAGGTCAAATATATTTACCATCCACACACTAATGCCCAAGTATATACGCACACTATGGCAAAGGGCCGAGGCTTAAGTTGAGGCCAAGGCTCAACCTTGTTAATGGAAGGTGAATATACGACTAAAAGTTCGCAAGGATTTTGTAACGCCCCAGGCCCAGGATTCGAAATCCGGATTTGGCCCCTGATGGCCCCAACATTCCCCTACGTCCTGGCTATATCGTCCTCCCTTGCCTTGAATGCTTCTAAACCAACATGGGTCAGTTGTCCCCACAAACCAACACGCCTTGAATGCTTCTAGAAATAAAAGTAGTCCATACAAACCAATACAAGTCCTTTCGACATGATTTGTTCTCATTCACATGCATCCTAGGAAAATTCCCAAGGGGTCACCCAACATAGGATTGACCCAAGCTAAGCACGCTTAACTTTAAAGTTCTTATGATTAAGCCACCAAAAAGGAAGGTGCACTTTGTTGGTATTGGTAGTAACTTTCAATTCTTTTAAGCCTTTCTTAACCATATTTTCATGTCTTCAGGGTCCCTCTCATTCGGATGTGATATCGGTTAATTCATGTACCCCTCATGAATTCGGGTCGTTACAAATTTGGCCAAGGTCGGCCTTAAGCATAACCAAAGGAGAGGATCAACTAGGCCTCAAGAGATGAAGAGATAAACTTGCAAATCTTAATCAAGAAGAAAACAACCATCCAAGCCTGAGACTAACCTACAAAGGTCTAAGCTGACCCCATCTTATGGTGCTAATTTGTTTTTTATGATTAGTTTTTTCTTTATGCAGGATGGTTACTTTTACATGTTACTTTTTTTGGGTGAAGATAGTTTTTTTCTTTTCAAGTTATTGAACTATTTGGATTTATGCCCTAAAACCTCATAGGTAACTAGTTATTTAATATAATAATTGATTATTTTATATATGCAGTAATTAGTTATCCATTACGGGAAAAATTCAAGGTTATTTCATGAGACTTGAAATAGTATGAATTAGACATACAGGTGGATCATGTTTCAAGTAATAACCTAAAGGGTCTATAGTATATGGATTATGAAAGAATTGATGAAGGATCGGTCACAAATCCCAATTTTACAGAACACACAATTTTTATAAAAAACATACAGAAAATTATGCATTTAATTAAAATTATAGCATACTTTTAGAAGAAGAGAAAAAGATAAGGAGATAGAAAACTAACCCTTGAAGATCTAATCTTCTTCCGATGAATCATTTTCTCCAAAATTGTTACGAACTACAATGTGCTCGAAACCCTAATTGGCCATCACTAATTAGAACCTCCTGTATTCTCTATTGGGATGAGAATCACAGAAGTTTGTGGGCTATGTGATTTTGGAGAGGGAAAGAGATTGAGAGGAAAATAGATAAGGTAGGTATGTTCTTTTCTGGAGAATTCGTGCAGAGCGATCATTTTGTGTGATTCTCAAGGACAGAATGAATGAAGAAGAGAATAACTCTAAACTATTTCCACCATTCACATAGTGAGTTGAGAGAAAATAGGGGAAGGAAGTTATTTCTCTCCCATTAATTCAAATAAAAAAAAATTACAATTAATTTAATTTGATTAATTAATATATTATATATATATATATATATATATATATATATGTATGTATATATATATATATGCATGTATATAGCATATAACCTATGGTTTAGTATTGTTATAACATACACTGCTGGCCGGCGCGAATCGAAGTTCTCTCCTGTCTATCCAATCAAGTGTAAAAAACACAGTAGCATCACACAAGGATATAACCTATAGTTTTACTTCTCTCATCAATGGTATTTAATATAAATCTCATTTATATTAAATTTAACTATATGAATCAATTCATACAATTAATATTTGAATCAATATTCAAATATTTATTTTCTCTCAAATAAACCTTATATTATAATGTATCATATACATTATCGTAATTACATCATATATGATTAAATTAAATTAATTATATCATATATAATTAATTTCTTCAATTAATTTGAACAATTAAAATTAATCCAACATTGATTATCATTTAATCCCTGTTGAGCTACAGAGGGGACCTCATGGACCTGCAGCTTGAAGCTTCAATGGTACTTGAATAATTAATTAACCTCATTTAATTAAATTATTCAATATCTATTAATTGTCGGACACTCCACTAAAGATCGACAACTGCGCTTTCACACTACAGATATATTTCTGTATCCATTGGATATAACCAGTCAACAATGCAATGATTTTCACAAATTGCTCGTAAGTATAACTAGGCCAAAATTACCGTTTTGCCCCTATAGTTACATCTAACTTATTAAGTACCACTGATATCTCTAATGAACAATAAGTCATAGTCTAACTATGACCAAATCCTTCTCGGGTCAGGAGAGGGTGTGGCACTACATTGTTCAAGCCCCAAAATCAGTCCTTAAGAGGGCAATTTATCTACTTACCCCGATATTGGGGAATCGGTGAATTTTGTTTTGTAGTTGTGTTCCCAGCTCCCCACTCAGATGAATCCCCAAAATGGTAGGCTTCTTAAGTTGGCAATCTGGCCACTCTCACCCATACAAATCAAAGAACTGTCTTCATAGAAAAAGTTCACAACTCATTCAGGATTCAGTTATGTTACCTATGGTCATCCTAGTGAAATGTAAGTCTCAATTATGAACGATGTTATATAATGAGACTAGTCATTTCGTGGTCCGGTCTTATACAAACTCCTTTATGTAGAATACCTCCACTCACATGTTTCCATATGAATGATTATGATCAGATCATTTGTAGCACTTTATAACAAATGTAACATCTATAAAGCGGGTCGTACTCGTAGTGTCACTAGGATAAGGTATCCAGCCTTATTCATCTACTACAGACCATTTAGATTATCACTTAAATATGATCCACTTGTATGTCTCTACATACATATTTAAGCTATAGAAGTTAATCTTGGATGTTAGTTTATTGGTTTGTGGGTTTAATACTACTAAATGTCAAATAAAACATCACATATTTTATTAAATAAATAAAAAATTTGTACAATAAAATTACAATACCCTACGAGATTTAGGGCATCAACCCCAACAAATTAAGGTTAGGTGCATTATCCTGGTTTATAATTATGGATACGACCCACTTTGTAATTATTACAAATGATGTAAGTGTTAAAAACGATTTGATTCAAATCGTTCATGTAAAGACATGCGAGTGCCAATATAATGGGTTTGTATAAACCTGGACTGCGATATATTTAATCTTTCCTTGTAACACCGTTGACTGAAGAGATTAATATTTCATAGGATAATCATGTAACTCGATCTCAATCTTGAGTGAGTTATAGACTCCTGTTTATGAGGGTAGTCCTTTGATTTGTATGGGTGAGGTGACTTGAGTCACCAACTCAATAAGCCTACAATTTTGGGGACTTGTCTGAGTAGGGAGTTAGGAACATAACTACACAAGATGAAATTTACTCCTTCCCGCTTTTAGGGTAAGTAAAGGATTAGTTCTCTTAAGTGCTGATTCCAGGTTTTGAACAAAGAGTACCCACCTTTTCATTGGCTCGAGAGGGACTTGGTATATGGTAGGACCATAAATAAATTGTTCATTAGAAGGATCAATGGTACTTAAGGAGTAAGAGGTAATTACAGGAGTAAAACGGTAATTTGACCCAGTTGTAATTACGAATTGCTCGTGAAAGATCTACCATAAACACACATTGTTCATTAGAAGAATCAATGATACTTAAGAAGTAAGAGGTAATTATAGGAGTAAAACGGTAATTTGTCCCAGTTGTAATTACGAATTGCTTGTGAAAGATCTACTTACTGTAATAGTTAAATTCATGGGCGTAGAAATATTTTACATTACGAATAGTGCAGTTGTGCGCCTTTAGTGGACGGAACCACAGTTAATCAACGTTCATTAACATAATTAAAGATCTTAATTAGTTAATGTCAAATCATTGGAGCTTTTAATCTCTAAACACGTTAAGTCCCCCTACTAGCTCACAATGGGTAAACAAGTACCAAAAGTTTTGGAAAGATTTGAATTATTCAAATTATTAAAGGGAATAACATTAATTGTATATGATACAATTAATATAATGTATATAGATACATTGTTGTTTGAATATGATTCAAATAATTAATATGAGTAGGATTCATATTATAACTATAGGTTAAAATTTAATGTGAATAAGATTAGTGTTATAACTATAGATTGTAAGAGAGATAAATATTTAGATAAGATTCAAATATTTAATAAATTAAATATAAGATATTTAATTTTTTAAATTAATTATGATTAATTATTGTAATTAATAACTGAATAAAATAAATTATTTATTTTAATAAGTGGAAAGTTAATTTCATTTTATCCCAACTTCATTTTTTAAATAGAGGAAAGGATGGAAAGTTAAAAAAAAAAAAAAAAAAGAGATTTGGTTATTAAAAAAAATCTCATCTTCTCCAATCTTCTCCCATCTCCTCCTTTACTCTGTCAATGTTCTTTATAGAGAAATGAGTTCTCTGTAATTGAGATCTCCATAATTTAATTCCATTCTCTTTCGAAAGATGGTTCCCACAAATCGGTTGATAACTTCTCAAAAAGAGCTATAATTCTTAGTTTAATTTAGACTTGTTAATGGATTTTTAATATTAATTGTCCTATTTTGTAGGTATTGAGTACTGAGGAGGTAGAACTGAGTAATTGGAGTCAAGTAGAGTTAATTAGAAGCAATTTGAAGGTGATTTAAGCATCCGAGCTTCAAAGGAGAGGAAATGACCAAAATGCCCCTGACTGAAACATCACAACCCTCGCTCAATGCTCTAACGCAACACTGTAAGGCAGAACCTGAAGATACAGGGCAACGTTGCAACACTACCCTTAACGTTACAATGCTACGATGATTAACGGAAGCCAACGCATCCGTGCGCGTGCGCTCGCTTCAAGCAATCGTATGCAACATTACACCTCTGCTTCGAATAAATTGCTAGGTTCGAGGTAACGGGAAATTAGGTAAAGGGAGGATGTAAAATCTGATGGAGGCCGAGGAGTAGCTGCTAGTTCTTCCTCTTCCTTTATCTTTTTTGTATCTTTAGGTTAGTTTTTTATTTTCTTTTGGATTGTAAATGATGGACTGGATCTTCCTCTTCGCTTTGTCTATGGATTGCTCGAGGTAACGGTTTTCTATCTAGTTTTTGGAGTGTTAATTCTTTGCTAATTCTTGGAGTTTTCTGCATTCTTGAATAAATTGCATGCTAAACTTGTATCTTATTCGAATCCATTATAACTTCTAAAAGCATAATTGTGAGGTTGACTGCTCATGAATAATCGTGCATGGCTAATCGATTTTTACTTACATTATGTTCTTACCCAAATGTCTAGCTAAAAATCAATCAAGTAGCATTAGTTAATCGTGCATTTTATGGTTATTCCTAAGATGCATGAATTGCTAGGTTCAAAGATAAAATTGGTTAATTGAACATGGCTTTCCTGACAATTAATTGACAAAATTGAATCCTAAATCGTAATGCATGTATTTTTAGTTCTAGATGGCTCCTATCGAACCCAGTAGAATTTAAAAGCATGTAGATCAGTTAAGGTATGGCCTTTCAAACCTTAATTAATAATTAGGACGCTTTCTCAATTAGATTCATGCTAGTTGTCTGCCTTTGTAGAGGCTAGTTAGATCGTATCGAGCGAGTAGTTGCGCATACATGAATCAGTTGCATGTTTAAGTTTCAGAAATCAAGGAAAAAAATTGCATTGAATGACTCTAAAAACTAGATAGATCAATCCTAGTTTACATTTATCCTTTGCATTTTTATTCCTTGCATGTTTTCATTTTATACAAAACCAAAGCCTCGATTTTACTGTTTTTCATAGTTGAATTTAACTTAAGAGAAGATTAAATCTTGACTTCCCTATGGTTCGACCACGTACTTGCCGCTTATGCTACTTGTTAGTATAAGAAGTAGGTTTTAGTGATTTATAAATATATTTTTGTTTCAGTTTGGAGTTGAATTAACACCATCATTTTTGAACCCGAACACCAGTATTTGTGAAGAGAATAACAGGAAAGATCCAATGGTAACATCTAGCATTTATTCGAGGGAGATGTGTTGCGAAATTTTTTTGAAGATCGGGATAAGATTTGAAGAGTAGCTTGAAATGTATGAGTTTCGTCTTCATTCTAATTTCATGTTCAACTTGCTACATATTGATGTGTGTTTCTTATTTTCTGTATTGTAATTTTAAAATAAAATTGAAGCAAAGCAATCACTCGCTTCCGCTGTGGTATTCGATCCCTTTATGAACATCATACTCAAACTAACATTTTCTTTCAGAAAAATGTTCCTTGATTAGGGGGCTACATAGAGGATGTGCTTTCCTTTTAAATAAAAAGCAATTCTCATGGTGATATGCTTCCATATTAAATAACAAGCAAATCTATAGGGATATGCATGCTTTTCTATCAAACCAAGAGCAAATTTACAAGAGATATGCTTCCTCATTAAATAAAACAGAAATTACATGGCATATCCCTCCCTCTTAAAAAGAAAAGAAAACTATTAGACAAGCAATCGAGGCTAAGGACCCAAGGACCCAAGGAGTCGAGAAAAAAGCCAAGTAAGCAAAAGCTTAAAGGTGAAAAGCCAAATGGCCAAGGCCTAAAAAGAAAAAGGTAAAACCTAAAAAGGAACAAATATTTAAAGCAATGACTGATACTGATTCACCTAAAAAGGTGAATGTCTATGACGTAACAAAATTTGAGGTCGCACCGAGGTCCGAGGCTTAATCTTGCTAGTGGAGGGTGAATCCTTGAGCAATGCTTATAGGAGGCTTTTCGAGGCCGAACCTCAAGTATAAAGAGGCCGAAGATCTCAACCATCTTGCAACTAACATCCTTGTAATTGTGCTATTGGCTCCGAGTTGGTTAGGGACCAAGACTGACGCTGAGCCTCACTTGCGCAATGGCAATTGGCACACATCAATCATAGCAAGACTACAAGTGTAGCACCCAGAGTATAGAGGTGGGAGGCTTCCTCCTCAACCAAGCTGAGGCTGACCCATGTATTGAAGAGAGTCCACAACCAAGCGGGTGTCAGGTACACTCCAACATACTATTATCTCTAATTAGGCGTTGCCACTTGTCTAAGGTCTTCTCCTACTTTATTTTCCATCAAACTCAAGTTACCACCTCATCTAACAAGGATTAAGGAAGAAGCTCCTGCTTAAACCCATCGAGACATACCTCGGAGGGGTATCAAAATCACATTAAGTGTTGCCTTATGAGGCCGAGTAAAGTGTGATTTAAGGATTGATTCAAACACAACAAGGGTTGGATAGATCATTCTAAACTCCGTTAAACCGAGCCAAACCTTAGATCTGAACCACATACTTCTTATTCGCTAAGACATATATTATATGTAGTGTTAATTTTTTCTCGACACGTCAATATTTACGTCTTTTATGTATTTGAC
Organism: Benincasa hispida; assembly: GCF_009727055.1. Taxonomy (NCBI): domain Eukaryota; kingdom Viridiplantae; phylum Streptophyta; class Magnoliopsida; order Cucurbitales; family Cucurbitaceae; genus Benincasa; species Benincasa hispida. The sequence continues at coordinate 30,188,462 of NC_052356.1, forward strand.
TTCGATATCTTAAACCTTGATCATATGTTAGTTGAGCTACTTTTTCTTTGCTTGAGAAGGAAAAATTATCCGATTATTCTTATGCCTAGTCATATAATAATGAAAATGTGACCAAATGTCTTAGGTTGATGATATAAGAAAAAAATATACATTTCTACACAAAGTGCTAGTTCATTAGTAATAATTTATATTATGTATACGAATAATCAGATTCGTTTGATGTTGGATTGGTGGTAACATCAGCATATAATATTAACAAAACACTTTTTAACAATAAAATTTGTTTAGTTACACTTTTATGCTATTTTAATAATTATATTCCATTTCCAAGTTGACCATTATGTTCTTGTTCTTTAAATATGTTTAGCTGTTATGTTTATTATATGTTAGTCCTTGAAACTTTCAAGACTGTCCTTTTAACCCTTATAATATTGTGTAAAAAATAATTTAATCATTACTGCTAAGTTTTCACGAGTCATTTAATACATTTGATGAACATGTCTATATACAATTTTAGCTAAGTGTTTGCCTAAAAGAATGTGGGAACTAAAATGTAGTTGGTCTGTCATATTTCCAACTTTGAAATCCATAATTATTTACGTTAAATAATTAATAAGAAATTAACTACAAATTGCTTCCTAACAATAATAATAATAATAACTACCGAGATTTGAAACAAATTTTTATATAAAATTACAATTTTAATATTCCATCCTCACACTTCACAAATTATATGTAAGATTATTATTAACATTAATGTTTTAGTCTCTATCATTTAGATTGGTTTACCATTTAATTTCCTACCATTCTAATTAAAAATTTTAATTGAGTCTTAAGTTTTTTGTGACGTGAAAAAATTGATAATGGAACCTCTTCTACATTAGTATGATATTGTCTTATTTTGAATAAAAGCCTTCATGAATCATGATTTTACTTTTGGTTTTGTTAAAGACTAATAAATATAATTGTCTTCATTTATGTACCATAAATCGTTTTTTTTTTTTTTTTTTAACCAACATGAGACTACTCACTCTTACAATTTTAAAAACTTAAGAATTAAGATTGCATTAAAATTATAGCAGCCACATCGACATTAAGCACAAGTCACAACCTATCGACACTAAAATATTCCTATGAAACATTATTACTTTTGAAATTTCAAGAATCAAAGTTTTAAATGTCTATGTTAGAAAAAATATTGATGTTAATTTTATGAAATATCAATGGCAATATTGATAAAGATTTATATCGTGAATACTAGTAGAAAAATATATATTTTTTAAAAATTAATAACAAATAAAGTATTTCATGTCCATTCTCTTTAAATAAGTTAAAAAAATATTATTAATAAGTACTAGGAATATATTTGTCGACATGTCGACATTTCTACATATTCATGAGTCAACATCGACATGAGAGATAAATCGATATTTTCATGATATCACAAAAAAATAAAAAAATCATAAAATTTAAAAAATTAACAGTAAATATCACTAATGTAAATATAATATAAATAATAAATATTTTAATTTATTTAAAATCATAAAATATTTATTTATTAATTTAAATAATTAATTTAAATTTCCAATAGTTTTTTTTTTTTTTCAGAAATACACATCTACGTCGACAATTTTTATCGATATTTCTATCTATATTTTCATAAATTTGGGACGTTTATATTTTTATCAATTCTTTTTAATTATCAGAAATTCAAACTCTTACTATTTGGTTCATGCTCAAGCATTTGCTAGGTTGATGGTTGTCATTATTAGTGGGTATGTATATGTATGTGTATATATATATATAGTTCTTTAACAATATCTTTTGGGATATTTACAGTGATAGCAATTTCAATATATTATTTTGTAGCTGTGTCACACATATTTAATATTTTATCAATATGGAAGAAACGTCAAGTCTAAATTGCTGATTACTTTTTAATTCCATATTTGTGCTAAAGAACTAATAGAGAGAGAAAAACAAATAGAGAGGCAAAAGCTGAAAGAGAACAAATAGAGAAAGAAAAATTAAAGAGAAAATGATGACCGTTGATCGAACGTGTGACAAGGATACAACAGTCAATGGAGATAAGGGGCAGGAGAGGTGGAGTGGTAGTAATATAGATGAGTGCATCATTATTAAGTTTATCAATAATATATCAGTCAAGTGTATCACTAGTATAAATGACTGTATCATTATCAAGTATATCAGTCAAGTGCATCAACAATATAAACGAATGCATCATTATCAAGTTTATCAATAGTATATCAGTCCAAGTTATCAAATAGTATGGAAAATTGCATCATTGTCAAGTTTATTTGTAGTATATTACTAAGTGTATTATTATCAAGTATATCATTCAAGTGTGTTAAGTGTATCAATGTTATAAACGAGTGCATTATCAGCAATATATCAATAAAATATATCAAATGTATATAAACTGTATATTAATAATGAGGACATTTGCGATATTTTACATCTTTTATATGTGAATTGGACTTTATTTTTGCCATTTTTACAAATAACAAATGTGTGGACTACAAGCTTTATTACAAGCTTTATTATTCTAATTTATTTTGCTCTTTTTTTTTCAAGGTGTCCTATATTTTTTGGTCATCCAAAAAAAAAAAAAACTACATTTTTTCTTATAGGGTTTTTGTTTAGTTAAGTGTTCCAAATTCCAAATCCAATAGTGGGCCCGGATATACTTGTCATTAACGGTCATCAAATTGAACCGTCCGGTCTGGTTCATTACGAAAAAACAAGACAACAAACGAACAATCCGGCCGGTCGAAATGGATTGGCTGAACGATTTCCTTCTCTTCTTTTGCACCTTCAACATTTCAGTCTTCTTCTTCTTCAACCTCCAAAACAATGGCGTCTCTACAAGAATTACTCACTAGAGAAGGATTTGAGGGCAGTAATTTCCCCACTACTCGAAAATCCTTGAGGTCCAAAGGAAGAAGCAGAGCAGCCCCAGATGATTCTGTAACTTTGCCCATATACATTTGCCACGACAAGAAAATCATCGATTCTTCAAAGAAAAAGGCTGAAAAACCTCTTATACGAAATGGGTCTTCCGTATATTCCTCTAAACGAGTCGGTTCGGTCTCCGAGACCTTGCTCTGTAAATCAATGGAGGAACCCGCCATTGATGAAATTGCTATACGAGCTGTGGTTTCGATTCTTAGTGGGTATGTGGGGAGGTACTCAAAGGACGAAAGTTTTAGAGAAATAATGAGAAAAAAGTGTAATCCGTGTTTGATACGAAAAGGGGAAATGGAGAGTGGGATTTGCAGTAATTTGGAGATGGGTATGAAAAGTGTTGACAGATTAGTTGAAGAAGGCCAGGGAAATGAAAGGGAATTGAGAATGAAAGCTTCTAGGAATTCTATTGGGCTTCTTAATATGGTGATTACTTCTTTGAATTCTGCAAAAAAATCGACCAAAAATGGTGCTCAGTCTCATCTTTCTTCATGTGCTCAGCTCTATTTAGCGATTGTTTACAAGATAGAGAAGAATGAGAAGGTTTCTGCTAAGCATCTTCTTCAAGTGTTTTGTGATTCTCCATTTTTTGCTCGAACCCATCTTCTGCCAGAGCTTTGGGAGCATTTCTTTCTTCCCCATCTCCTTCATTTGAAGGTTTGGTACAATCAGGAGCTTGAATTTGTGTCCAACTTTGAATGTGAACATAAGGACAGGAAAATCAAGGCCTTGAGTAAGGTCTATAATGAGCATATGGATAGGGGAACTGTTCAATTTGCTTTGTATTATATACAATGGCTTAAAGATGGAGCCAGAGCCCCTCCTGTTCCTGTGGTTCCTTCACCTTCAAAATCCATCCATAAGGCTTCCAGAAGATCATCGGATTCGTACTTTTTGCAGTCGTCTTCAAATAAGAATCTGTAAGTTGCTTCAAGATTATGTTTCTTTATGTTATTTGAAGTGAAATGTCCACCTGAATAGTGTTTTGATGAGTGCTTTTTTAATGGTTGTTTTGGTGATGATGAAAGATATCATGCTGTTTTTGGTCCAAGTCTTGACCAGCAATTAGCAGAATTGAGGAGTGGAAATGTGGTTGCAGCCAAAGCAAGGAGTTCAAATGAAAAGGAGATCTTATATTCAAACAAGAACTATGAAAATATTGCTTCTGTTCGTGTCTGTAACTCTATCTTACATCTTCAATATAGAATCATTTGGTTGGTTATGTTAGGAAAATCTAAATGAACTTGTTTTTCTTTTCCTCCCTTCTTTATTGTTTCTATAGGATGAACACAACAACCGTAGAATGCCATCCATCCTTGATTACCGAGGTCATAATACTGACTCATGGCGCGAGACCGTAAAATCTGACTATTTTCGATTCTTCACATGTCAGAATATAACAAAAGAATACTTGGAAAGCAGCAATGTGATTACCAAAAACAGCGTTGTTAGAGTGGAAGGAAGAAACCATCTTCTTTCCAACGATTTCAGCAAGGCCATAACTGCAATCTGCTCCTCGGATGTCTTGAGTGAATGTGAGATAGCCATTCGTGTAGTAACCAAAGCTTGGTTAGACGCCCATGATGACACTACCATTGAGGTTGCATTATCGAAGCCACCAGTTGTCGAGGGAATGCTGGAGGTTTTATTAGCTTCCGACGACGATGAGATTTTAGAATTAGTGATTTCAGTTTTAGCCGAACTTGCTGCAAGGAGTGAGGTTATTCGACAGATTATATTGAACTCTGATCCACAGCTTCAAGTGTTTCTTAAACTCTTGAAAAGTAGCAGTCTATTCCTCAAAGCATCAATTTTACTTTATCTATCAAAGCCACAGGCAAAACAGATGATTTCGGTCGAATGGTTACCACTAGTCCTTAGAGTACTGGAGTTTGGAGGCCAGTTACAGACATTATTCTCGATACGGTGCAAGCCACATGAAGCAGCATTTTACCTTCTAGACCAACTCCTGAAAGGGTTTGATGAAGACAGAAACTTAGAGAATTGTAGACACTTGATTTCGCTTGGGGGATTAAGTTTGTTGCTGAGAAGGTTAGAGAGAGGTGAGATTGAAGAAAGGAAGAATTCTGTTTCAATTATTTCGTGTTGTATCCAAGCTGATGGAAGCTGTCGAAACTACTTGGCCGAGAATCTGAACAAGGCTTCACTTCTTGAACTTATTGTTCATGAAAGCAACAAAAACTCTGATAGGTGTGGTTTGGCTTTACTTGTGGACCTACTCTGCCTTAGTAGGTATGAACTGTTTTTGTTTCCTCTTGATTTTATGCTGCATTTATGGTAGCTCACCCATTAATCGAGCATATTGAATAACTTAACAGAAGAACAAGGATCACTAATCTCTTGGATGGACTTAAAGAAGGATGGAGTGGCTTGGGCATCATGAACATTTTGTCAGTTTATCTTCAGCGAGCTCTTCCTGAGGAGCAGCCTTTAGTTGCAACAATACTATTGCAGCTTGATTTCATGGTATTTCAGAGTTTGATTCTATGAAAAGCATGGTTAAATAGGTTAAATTTAAAAGTAGAGATAGATGGAGTTGGTTTCTCTATTGTCTTCTAAAGTTCTAATCTTTTTCCTTAGTCTCTTTGACAAGAAAATAGTACTTGTTCTTGTTAACAGTGATTGCTTTTAAATACTTTGAATGGTTCCCACATGAAGTTGCAGTCATATTGCAGGAAGACTCCCTCAACTGCAGCATATTCAGAGAAGAGGCCATCGTGACAATTATAACTGCCTTGAACTCTCGAATATGTCGAGAAAAGGGACAGGACAATTTGGCTAGAGCTCTCTTGATTTTGGGAGGTCGTTTTTCATGTACCGGAGAACCAAGCACAGAAAATTGGCTTCTAAAACTAGCAGGTTTCAAAGAGAACTCTGGGGATTCATCTCACAGCCAGCCTCTGTACGATGATGTCGTGCAATTGGTGAGCTTTGCTTCAAATTCTCATGGATTTTGTTACTCAACAACGATTTGTTTAGATAGATTCTCATATTGGTTTAAATATATAATTTTCCCTCACTCCAAATGATCAGTATGAAGAGGAAGAAGATGTGGTGAATTGGCAGTTGAAAGCAGCTACTGTATTGTTTAACCATGGACATAAGAGTTTATTGTCTGCCCTTTCGACATTGATGACGAGTTGTATATTAAGTCTAGCGAAAGCAAGTCTTATCACAGTTTCATGGATGAGCAGATACCTGTTTGTTATTAAAGATGAGAAGTTATGTTTGATGGCACCCTCGATTCTAGTACCGCCCTTGATAAAATACTTGAATCACGACAAAGATGTTGAGGACCAAGTGCTCGCATCATATTCATTGCTTAATCTCAGCAAGTATACAGGTGAGAGTTCTTTCACTCTCTACATTTTTCAGTCAAAATATAACATCAAACAAATCTTCATTGTTCTTTTGAACTTTGTGTATAGAATGCAAGCATATCTTCCGATTGTTCGATGAAGACACTTTAGACTATCTTCAAAATCTTTCTCTAGTAACATGGACAGCAGAAGAACTGACCTTGATCCTTAAAAGCCGATCGATGCATCCATATACCGAACACGAGAATTCACACATTCAAAGAAGCACAAGAAAATGATTCAGGTTTCTCTTCTTTCCTGGTTGTAGCCATTTCCTGCTCATCAAGATGATCATATATATATATATATATATTCGTTTTTTATTTGATTGATTATTCCATTTCGAGCTTTTACGTGTAATTTCTAGTTACATTTACGACCCCCTATCCTTTTGTAAATAGGAAAGTTATGACAAAAGCCCCATTGTTGATGTTAAAAAGAGAAACATATTGAAATGTTTTTTGACTGGGGTTGTGTTGTTTTGGAGTAAGGCAATCATTTAGCAAATGTTGCTTTCAAAATTTGTTGGGAAGTTTCTATCAGTGTCTTCTGATAAATGGGGTGAAATGCATTATAAGGCAAAAGGCAAGTGAAAGTGGGGGCAGTGACTTGTTGGATGCTCACATAGAAAACACTCTCTGAAGATTTTTTGTTCTTGTTTTTCTGCCTATTGAAGCACTTATGGCCCCCAAGTCTTCGCATCTTGGATAGTGGCAAAGCTTGGCATGCCACATATTTGTTTTGGAGTAAGGCAAACATTAGTTACATTTACGACCCCCTCGAACTATTGACTTAAGAAATAAAAACTAATGTTGACACCATTTCTGATGATTGAAGCAATCAAACCCATCACTCAAATTGAAATTGATAATGTTTGAAGTGATTTTAGGCGATACTGAGGGAGTATTTGAGGCGTTGAGTTGAGTTTTAAAGTTTGAAATTAATATGTTGAAGTTAGGAAGTCTATGTTCAGCGTGTAAAGTTGTTTAGTTGGAGTTCCTCGATAAATGAGTAAAAGAAAAAAAAAATGAAGAGAAGATGGATTTCATCGATAAATGTACAAACTTCAATGAGGAACACGGTTGAAGTTAGTGGAGTTGAGTTATTTAACATAAATTTATGAAGTATGGGCCAAACATCACTGAAATTTACAAAAACACTTTTAGTTAAACTGTTCCACAATGATTTCGAATAACACTATTCATTGTCGTTTTTTAAATTCACCTACATATGTGCTGTATATCAAATCATTCCAAGTAACATTCCGAATGTTTTGAAGCTGCGATGATATTAAAAGTGGAAAAAAGTTGTAGAAGGAAATAATAGAAAGTTGTGGAAGGGTGAAGGTTTGGAAGAAACTTTCAAGTTGCAAAATTTGCATTATGTTGGTGAAAAGAAAGAATGTGGGTGATTGATATGTGATGTGGATGAGGGCATGAAGTTTTTTTCACCAAGTTGAAATAGATGATTATAAAGACTATAGAGAGATGAGACAAAAAGTTTTGAGTTCCCACTACCACTATTCACTAAGAAACAAGAAGAGAAAGCTGTTAGTTTGCCAGCCTATACACAATACAAACCCCACCACACTTTGTCTAAATGTATAACAAGCAAAAGGGAACTTCAAAACCAACCAAACTAAACCAACAAAATCCCAACCATATGACATTTAATGAAAACCAATCATGATTGCCTATGAGAAAAATGGAAAGAAAAAAAAAGTTCATTTATTTCTATAGTTGTCTAAAGAGAGGTTAAGATATATAGAATCTTCAATTGTTTGTAGAGTTATGTTTGGATGGTTTGGCCTCAATGGGAAAATAAAACAGAACACGTAGAAACTATTTGGTAATAATTAAATAAGAAGGGGGGAGAGAAAAAAGATAAAAAAAAAATTAATTTAAAATATCATGCCAATATTAAATATTTTAATTTAAAATATCATGTGAATATTTAAAATAATAATAATAAATTATTTAAGAATCTTTTAAACTTATTTTTAAATACTCGAGACTAAAATATTACATTTTGAAACCTTGGGTGTTTGATGCGATTTGAAATTCTAAGCGAAAGAATGTTAAGTCTAAGGTTTAAGCTAAGGGATTAGATAGTTTGAGTTTGAGAAAACTATATTTTGGATGGAGGTTTGGAAAATCTGAATTTAAGAAGCCTGCTTGGACTTTGGAGTGTAGGTTTAATATGCTTGAAAATAAAGTGCAAATTTAGAAATCTTGAGTTTGTAAATTTTTTCATTGTAGATAACTAGATCTTAAATTGGTTCAAATTTGTCATCTTAATTATTCTTTTTATTTATTTGAATAAATATAGTTAAGTTTATTTTTTAATAAAAGGAATATAGTTAAGTTAAAAATAAATTACTTTTCATAATTTTCAAATATTACTAAATGCAAAGTTAAAATTATCTCTCTCTCTCTTTTAATTGGCTAACTTAAATATGTAAGAAAATGACTAATTTAAACAAAATTAATTGAGTAGATGTTTTTAAAATGACTAATCTAAAGCTAAATTCTATTTATATTAGGATTGTTTTCAAATATAGAAAAATGAACTAAAATATTTATAAATATAGCAAAATTTAGACTATTATCTTTGTCTATCTATATCATAATAGACATAGATAATAGTAGTCTATCGAGATCTATCACAATCTATTGCAGATATGCTGTGATATTTTACTATTATTTGTAAATATTTTTAGTAGTTTTGTCATTTAAAATAATTTTCCTTTACATTACTAATTTTTTAAGGTACATTTATATTAATAATTTTAGTTTAGTAGTTTGTAATTCAAAATCAAGTCAATTTCAATTACTTTTTCAAAAAAAATATAAAAATAAAAAATAAAAAAAAATAAAGAAAGATATGTTTTTGTCAATTTTGAACTTAAGATTTGATGGTATTGCATGAATCTTCTGAAATAGTAAAGCTATGATTGATGTTGAGTCAGTGATAGGACTTCTTGCAATGTCCTTACTTATATCAACATTTGTTATATTTAGTTTCTCTGTAAAAATTGTACTAAGTTTTATTATTAATTTTGTAACAACCTAACTTCTAAAGACTTATACTAGATCGTTACTACATCAAGTATGAATCTCAAAACGACTCTCTCATAAATTTTAACTAAAATCAAAAGAATTTTATTAAATAATTAGTTTTTGTAAAAGTTTAAAAAACTGAAATTTTTTTTATCGGAATCTCTCTGAAATATAAGTTCAAAATAAATTTCTCGAAGTTTTGTAAATAAAAATTTCAAATAGTGGAACTATAAGTTCAAACATCAAGACTAGAATTTAAAACATAAAAATATGAAAACATGAGCAGAAGCTTCTCTCTGGTCCCAATGGCACAATCACAGATTCCTTCTATCATTCATCGGTATATCCTTGATCTTGCCTAAAAACATAACATAAAAAAGGATGAGTATAAAATACTCAGTAAGTAACCTCGCTATCGGAATATGGTTAAGCATATATGTCCAATAAATGCAACATTCTGTGGGACATGCAAAAACCTCTACTTATTATAGATGGTCGTGGGTTGAACGTCGGATTCACCGTTGCTCGTGAACCCACGCCTATGCAAATAAAATTTGTATGCACCGAACTAACCCCTTATATAACTAATAGTATAAGTAACAAGTCCAAAGTCGAACTACAGAGAACCGATTTGGAATCCTCAAAAGTTGGAACTTGTAGGAAGTAACCAAGGAGGGGGTGGGGGGTTGTGAAAAATTGTGAAATAATACTGCGAAAATGAAAAGTACGCAATGCAAAAAAATGTGTGAATAATCAATCAAACAAAATACTTAGCTTGAGTATTTGTAGTTTAATTCATTCCTCATCAATTCTATCATAGACTATTCAAAAGATGTGTGAGAATTTTTGAATAAAACTTTACTCGATTAGAATCCTAGCCGGTAGTCCACAAAATCAAGTTAATCAACATAAAAGCGAGAATCCTCAACCAATCAATCAATCAACAGGCATTAAGATTCATGGCAAATCTAAGCCAATTAAGCATTAAGATTCAAGGCAAATCTAAGCCAATTAATCGATTTCTATCGTCTAACCAATTAAATGAGCGAGATTTATCTAAGTTTGAAAGTAAATGCTTGCTAAATGGAATCCCCATTTAACACAACAAACTAACTTAACTTATGCTTCTAGGTGAAGACTACCTAACGATTACAAATTAGGGCCAATCAAAGCAGTCAATTATACATGCATAACTAATTTGTCAGATTATTCCATACACAAAAATTGAAGAATATGCTCAAGATAAATTCTCATAAATTCATAATAAACTCACAGAATTACAATACAAGTCTCAAGAATCGAATTGAAACGAAATTAAACTAACTAACCTAAGCTAAGTTCTTACCCTTCAACTACGAAACATGTTCGAAATCAATACAATTGGCATACAAAAGGGAGCTAAAACAAGGCTGGAATAAAGTGGCGGCACTCAAGATCGGGTGTACTTGGTGTGATCTCATCGGCTGATCCAAACTGTCTTTTTATAAAACTGCCACAACATCACAACGTTAGGAAAGCGTTGCAACGCTGTGACGCAAATTGGGCCGAGCGTCAGATGAGGGTCACATCGCTGCCTTGACGTTGTGTTACGCGTGCGTTGAGGTTGAATGTTCGTAAAACCATGTAGCGTTGCAATGCTCTGGAGGAATTTTGCAACACTGCCTATTTTGTCCTAGAGTGATGAAGTTGCAACATTGACAAGCGGTGCGATGGTGGCGTTGGGGCATCTCCAATAGCATTGAGCTAATGTTGGACTTAGGTTTAATCAGAGCGTTGCGACGCTTGACAGGGCAACATCCTTCGTTCCTTCGTCATTTGATCAATTTAGCTCCCAACTTCATCATTTTAGCGCCTTTTTGTCCCAAATGCTTAATTTGACTTCTTGTACACTTGAGTCCTACAAAATAATCAATTTAACCCAATTAAGTATCTAAACAACCCTGAGTCAAGCGGAAGAAGATAGCACATTTTCAGTGCTATCAAACACTCCCAACTTAATTCTTGATCGTCCTCGAGCAAGTTAAAAAAAGCAATCATGCAAGAATAATCAGTTTGTCAAACTAAAATGTTCCTTACTCAAGCCTCAACAGTCAACTAGAATAAATTTCACAATCGATTAGGTAATCAAAAAAGCATTTCATCATTTCAAGAATGGTTTGAAAATTCGTTTTAAAATTTGTTATGTATGTTCAAGCTCAAAGTTATTTATTTTGAACAAGAGCAAGCCCATAATGGCCTTATGAATCTTCCATTTGTTTTCCCCCTAAACTGGCTCGAATGATCTGGAATTAGTTTTTCTATATTCAAAGTGGTAATGTCAACACGTTGGATTGGTCAAAATCTAATGATCCATTGTCCTTACTAAACGCTTTTCCTTCTCATTTATTTATTTATTTATTTTCTTTTTTTAAAGCTCAAAGGGGAAACTTAATCTAGGAAAACGACTTTCGCAGTGGCTTGTCCACACAGGTGTCATGCGAATCATCCAACTATGGGCCAATTTTCCTTCAAAAGTACCTAAGCTTACTCATTCCTCTAGGATACTTTAGCTCAGAGGGAAACCACGGGTTTCATGGCCGCCCCAGATTAATCATACCCTTGAAGTAGAGGAGTAAACCCCTAAACATGCATAAATGAAAAAATTCTCTCTCTCTCTCTGTTTTTTTTTTACTAGGCGACAGTGATATCAATTGATTACATCTCAAGCATGCATTACTAAATTGAATGAAGGATGTAGGACACTCAACTCAACTTCTTTTCTCACAAAAAATCCTAACAAACAAGAATAATAGAAAGAATTAGGCTCAAGAAAAATAAACAATTACTGAATTGAAAGCTAACCCTAGAAAGAAAATAAATTTAAATCCTGGCTGCCTCCAAGTAGAGCAAATATTTAGTCGGTTGCTCGACCGTGATGACTCAATTTCATATGTAGACTGGTGAGTCCAACCGGTAGGCGATGTCAAAGCAGTCCAACAACTCGCCATCATGGAAGACCTTCAACCTGTGCCCATTAACTTTAATAACCTTCCCTGTCTCAAGATTAACAATTTCTATTGCACCATAAGTATAAACGTGAGAAACGCCAAATAGTCTAAGCCACTTGGACCGGAGTTTACTAGCCATAAATTTCAATCGAGAGTTATATAAAAGTACCTTTTGCCTTACCCAAAACTCCTTGGATGAAATCATTTTGTCATGAAGGTCCTTTCCTCTTTTCTTAGCTTGGGTATTTATAGTTTAATACCCAAACTCCTTGGATGCAATCATTATTCAAACGAACGTGTGAATAATCAATCGAACAAAATACTTAGCTTAGGTATTTGTAGTTTAATTCATTCCTCATCAATTCTATCATAGATTATTCAAAAGATGCGTGAGAATATTCGAATTAAAACTTAGCCTACTCAATTAGAATCTTAACTGGTAGTCCACAAAATCAAGTTAATTAACAGAAAAGAGAGAATCCTCAACCAATCAATCAATCAACGACATTAAGATTCAAGGCAAAGTTAAGCCTATTCGATGCTTGAGGGCATACTTGATGCTCGATAGCATACTCGATGCTTGATGGTATTCGATGGTTTTTTCTCGATTCAGCTCATTTTTTAGCATTAGAGGTCTGGTTCGAGAGGTTTGGGTTCGGTTCAAGGCGGTTCGAGCGGTCCATAAGTGTTTTGGAGTAAGTTTTTGCTAAATTTTGTAATAATTAGGCTTTTGTTTGCTTAAAAATGTCAAAACTAAAACCATATCAGTTTGTGTTTAATTATTTATGCATGTGATGTATGTTATAATTAAATAAATCTTATATGTGCATAAAGTATGCCATGTAAATTTAAAATCCCACCATAGGAAGTATGTTACATGCATTGAAAGTATGTTATAAAGTATTATAATATATAGTATGCATGTATAGGGTTTCAAATGTTTTAATATAAAGGTTATATTAAATGTTGAATGTCTTTGATGTATGTTATGGTGCTTAACATGTTTAAAATTTTACAAGTTGTTATAAAATTGAACTAGACATTAAAATCTATAACAATGATAAACAACATGCTCACTTAGGTTAACAACTTGTTTTAATAGTTAAAATAGGTCGTTATCTTATAAAATTTGGTTACAAAGTCAATCGGTTCATAATCCTTTGTAAGGCTAGGGGTATTTAAGTCGACGGTTTACATAACACATCCTATCTAGGGATTATGACTGAAATGATGAGCAATGTTAACCGATTTTATGAGCTTACATGAATGGTGTGAGATTTAAGATTAGTTTAAACACCTAGACATTATGGGTTAAAATCCGAATATAAACGTTATACTTGGATAAAAATCACATAGACTTAGGTTGTTTAAAATTAGCCATAATAAACCTAAGTAAAAGAATACCCAAATATTTATAACACTTCAATAGGAGATTAACAATATATTTGATATATCATTTTTAGCTCTCACGTCCCCAAGAGTTCACACCGTGAGATCTATGCTCGGCTTCATGTTGCTTTTACCGTGACTACTCCATTCGGAAAGTGTTTGCATGGGTCAATAACAAGGTGAATGGGGGAAGTAGTTCATAGTAAGTGGGTGAAGGAAATATGTCAACATTGTCCTGCAGTCTCCTCCATTAGTTTGAACCGTGATATTCCTATGGTGTGCCTGCTGTCGTTTTTAGGCGGTACTAGCTAGTCGTTAACCACAGTGATCCTTTCGGAGGGTTGTAACATAGAATTCGGAACAACCCAAGCTTCAGAAGTGAATAGGATCTTATAGTTCCGTCTTGAATATTGTCTTCCAACTCGGAGGCATATTCATACCGTTCAATAAAATCTGAAAATGACGGGTCACACTTACAATAATTACTAATTGTTAGTAGAGTACTTGACCGAAAATGGTAACCAAACAAACTATAGAAATCAGAGTTTTTCTGAATATAGTATTTGGTTAGGATTGTCTTGCTTCAATGAAGGAGTATTTGATTGCCCCTCGATAGCAACTACTTTAAATCACTAAAGTATTGTTGCAAATAAATAAAGAAATATGAGTACTTTATTGCTTTTTGCTAAAATTGGATTTATTTAAATCACTAAAGTATCGTTGCAAATAAATAAAGAAATATGAGTACTTTATTTCTTTTTTGCTAAAATTGGATTTAGATGCATAAATTTAATAGAATTTGTTTAATATTTCAGCAATGTCAAACTTGATTATACAACTACTTGCTTTCTACAAATTTAATGGGGAGGGGTACTCCAATTGGAAATCTAATATAAACACAATATTAGTAATTGATAATCTGAGGTTTGTTTTAACGGAGGAATGTCCTCCTATTCCCAATTCGACTGCAAAACAAAGCGTTTGGGATGCCTATGATAGGTGGGTAAGGGCTAATGTAAAGGCGGAGCCCTATTGTTCAAGACTAGGCATCAGCGCTTAAGAGAACAACCTATCTGCTAACCTTAAGTCGGGTAGGAGTGAATTCCATCTTGCAAAGCTATGTCCCCAGCTATCTATCTGATTTTATCCCCAAAATAGGAGGCTTATTGAGCAGTGTTGTTGGACTACTCTCACCTATGCAGATCAAAGGATAATCCTGAATAAACAGGAGTTCATAGTTAACTCAGGATTAAGATTGAGTTACCTTAGGTCATTGATTTTGAAATAGTCAATTTTAATAGTAAATGGTTGTTATAAAGAAAAGTGACTATTTCGAGGTCCGGTCTTATGCAAACTCATTACATAGGATGCCCCCATTCACATGTCTCCACATGAATGATTTATGGATCATATCATTTGTATCAGTATGCAAAATAGGCCACATCCAATAGTGTCACCAGGATGAGGTACCCAATGTCATCCATACACTTATAGACCATTTTGACTATATACTAAAACTTGATCCTCTTTTATGTCGCCACATAAAGTTAAAGTATTCATATTAAAGTCATAGATTTGTTTATTGGATTTTTATAAAAGAATGAAATATCAACAATAAATTTATTTAATAAAATATTCAATAATACTTTTATTGATAAATAGAATATGTTAACAATATTTACAAACTGCGAGTTTAGGACATTCCCGACAATCTCGCACTTGGACTAATACTCCAGTGAGACAAACATATAAATATATAAATGTTTACAATGTTGAGAAATATAGAGAGAAAATACAATAAACTAGGGCATCTAAAATATCCTTTGTTCACCCACCAAACTCAAATTAACAATAATTGAGTGCTTAAATCATGTTCTAATACCAATTGAAAGAGTAAACTAACATGTAGGGGAAAAATGTATAAAGTATCTTTTGAAGTTAATGAAGTATTCGTTTTTTCAAGAGGTGTTCATATTTGTTCTACTAGACTTGAAAATAACTTGTATGTATTAAAACCAACTGAAGAAAAAGCCATTTTAAATATAAAGATGTTTAAAATGGCAAAAACTCAAAATAAAAAATGAAAAATTTCTCCTAACGCCTATCTTTGACACCTCAGACTTGGTCACATTAATCTCAATAAAATTGAGAGATTAGTTAAAAACGGTTATCTAAATCAGTTAGAAGACAATTCTTTACCTCCATGTGAATCATGTCTTGAAGGAAAAATGACTAAAAGATCTTCTTCTAAAAAAGGTCTTCATGCCAAAGAACCTCTTGAACTTATGGATTTACAATTCCAGAACTATTTGGTAGATCATGGAATTCAATCCTAACTCATAGCACTTGGAACACTACAACAAAACGGTGTTGCAGAAAGGAGAAATCAAACCTTGTTAGACATGGTTTGTTCAATAATGAGTTATGCTGAGTTACCTCTATCCTTTTAGGGGTATGCAGTACACACTGCGGTATATATTCTGAATATGGTTCCCTCAAAAAGTGTTTCAAAAACACCATATGAGTTGTGGAAAGGGCGTAAAAGCAATTTACGTCACTTTCAAATCTGGGGATGTTCGGCACACATGATGGTACAAAATCCTAAGAAATTTGAATGACGTTCGAAATTTTGCCTCTTTGTCGGATACCATAAAGAAAAAAAAGGTGAATTGTTCTATGATCCCTAAGAAGATAAAGTATTTGTGTTGACAAATACTACTTTCTTGGTGAAGGATCTCTTAACGAAGAGCATCTATGAGCGTGTTCAGATCTTTCCAATTTTATTGTGACTAAAATACTATGCACACATTCTAATAAACAGTTATGCTATTTAACTCTAATTAACGGCATGCTTTCATAAATAAAATACAAGGGATTGAGTTCACATACTAGTTGGAGACTCTTTTCTCTTCGAACTCAACACAACAGAAGCAACCTCTACGATCTTTATCGCCCAGCAAAACAGTCGGCTACGACAGCACGATCGTCTACATGAACAACAGTAAAAAGAACAAGCACGAGAAAACAGGAGCGGGGACGACACCACTACTTAAAGCCTTTTGTATTCTCGGAATGGAATCCAAAGCGTCGTCTTTGTTGAATTTGGTAGAGGTAGGAGGAACGGGCTGATCGTGTAGAACGATAAGCAAGTGGAAGAGAAGGCTATCATATAGTGGGGATGCTTATCGTTTAGATAAAGCTACATGATCATGTAGGTTTTACTAAGCGATCGTTTAGTAATAGGTAAATGATTGTTTAGAAAACACGATACGCTAGGCGATCGTTTAGAAAAGCTAAGTGGTCATTTAGAGAAAAGCGTGCGATCGTTTAGACGCGAGGTATGCGATCGTTTAGACGATAGGGCGCTATCGTAAGCTCTTAGCTAAGTGATCAAAACGTTTTCACACCTTTTACGATTTTTTTTTTCGAACTCTATGCAAAATGAAACAAATTTTCATTATATTCTTCAGTTACAATAACCGAATAAGGATTCTCCCACTAACGCACGATTGAGGAGAGGTTTTTGGCCAATTATCACATAATTAACCAATTTAATTATTAAATGAATATAATCATACTATATTCTTACCCTATAGTTTCATATCACATATCTACTATAGTAATTTCTCCTCCACTTGATATAAATCATATTTATATCTAATTTCCTCCAAAATAATGTATCTCATACATTTAATCAATTATATCATATATAATTAACTAGTTCAATTATAATCGAACTAGCTCTTGTCAATATGAACATTTCAAACTGACCCAAAAACTGATTCTCGACTTTATCCAAGCTACCTAGGGAACCTTATGGACCTGTGCCTCGAAGCTCTAACGATACATGAATAGCTGACTGAACTCTTTAGCCACGAGATCTACCATCCATTAACTGTCAGGCATTCCACTAAAGACCAACAACTGAACTCTTCTTACCACTAATATATTTCTGTGTCAATTGGATATAACCAATCATGAGTATGATGACCTTTTATAGATGCTTGTAAGTACAGCTGGGCCAATTTACCGTTTTGCCCTTATAGTTACATCTCACTCCTTAAGTACCATTGATTCCTCTAATGAACAATACAACATAGTCCAACTATGTGTGAACACCTTCCGAACTAAGAGAAAGTGTGTGGTGCCATATCGTTCAAGCCCTGGAATCAGCCCTTAAGGGAGCTATCTATCTACTTGCCCTTGCCTCGGGGAAGGAGTGAATTCCATCTTATGTAGCTGAGTTCCCAGCTTCTAAATTAGACGAATCCTCAAATTGGTAGGTTTGAATCGGCGACCTGACCACTCACACCCATAGAAATCAAATGACCACCCTCAATGGCAGGAGTTCATAAATCATTCAGGATTGAAGTCATGTTACCTATGGTCATCTTAGTTAAGTGAAGTCTCTGCCATGAACGGTGTTATATAACGAGACGTTAACACTTCGTGATCAGGTCTTATACAAACTCTTTGTATAGGATATCTCCTCTCGCATGTCCCCTTCACGAATGATCAGGATCAGACCATCTGTGACAAGTCACAACACTTGTGACCATTCTACAAAGTGGGCCGCATCCGTAGCGTTACCAGGATAAGGTTTCCCTCATATATCCATATACTTCAGGCCATTTTGGTTATCACTCAAGATATGATCCACTTGTATGTCACCATATATATGCTTAGGTTACATACAAATAACCAGGGATTTTATGTTTATTGATTAATGCTAAAGCAAATAAAATATACAACTGAGCAAAAACAAGATGTGAAGTAAAATATTATATATTATATAACACAAGCGTTCGTACAAACTATTTACAAACTACAGAACACGAGACTTTAGGGCATCAACCCCAACAAAAACTCCATTAATTCGCACATCCACAACAATTTAACAATTAAATAGAGCAGATATGTACCCACCAAGAATGTATATGCAATTCGTTGCAACAATGTAATTGGAATATCAGAACCTGGCTCTGATACCAATTGAAGGATCTTTTAATGAAGATCATCCATGAACGCATTTGGATATTTCCGATTTCATTATGACCGAAATACCACACACATATTCTAATAAATAGTTATGCTATTTAACTCTAACTAACGGCATGCTTTCATAAATAAAATACAAGGGATTGAGTTCACATACCAGTTGAAGACTCTCTTCACTTCAAAATCAACGCAGCGGAAGTAACCTCTACGATCTTTATCGCCCATAAAAAAAGTAGGCTATGGTAGCATGATAGTCTACACGCACAAGCACGAGCAAATAGGAGTAGGGATGATACCACCACTTAGAGCCCTTGGTATTCTCGAAGTGAGAATCCAAAGCGTAGTCTTTGTTGAATTTAGTAGAGGTAAGAGGAACAGGCTGATCATGTAGAACGATAAGCAAGTGGGAGAGAAGGCTATCATATAGTGGGGATGCTTATCGTTTAGATAAAGCTACATGATCGTGTAGGTTTTACTAAGCGATTGTCTAGTAATAGGTAAACGATCGTTTAGAAAACACGGTACGCTAGGCGATCGTTTAGAAAAGCTAAGTGGTCGTTTAGAGAAAAGCGTGCGATCATTTAGACACAAGGTGTGCGATCGTTTAGACGATAGGGCGCTATCGTATAGGCTCTTAGCTAAGCGATCAAAACATTTTCACACCTTTTGTGATTTTTTGTTTTGAACTCTATGGAAAATGAAACAAATTTTCATTTTATTCTTCAGTTACAATAATCGAATAAGGATTCTCCCACTAACGCATGATTGAGGAGAGGTTTTCGCCAATTATCACATAATTAACCAATTTCATTATTAAATTAATATAATCATATTATATTCTTACCCTATAGTTTGATATCACATATCTACTATAGTAATTTCTCATCCACTTGATACAAATCATATTTATATCTAATTCCCTAAAAAATAATGTATCTCATACATTTAGTCAATTATATCATATATAATCGAACTCTTTCTTGTCAATTTGAACATTTCAAACTGACCCAAAAACTTATTCTCAACTTTATCCAAGCTACCTAGGGGACCTCATAGACTTGTGCCTCGAAGCTCCAACGGTACATGAATAGCTGACTAAACTCTTTAGCCACAAGATCCACCATCTGTTAACTGTCAGACATTCCACTAAAGACCAACAACTGAACTTTTCTTATCAATGATATATTTTTATGTCCATTGGATATAACCAATCATGAGTACGATGACCCTTTTTTAGATGCTCATAAGTACAGCTAGGCCAATTTACCATTTTGCCCTTGTAGTTACAACTCACTCCATAAGTACCATTGATTCCTCTAATGAACAATACAACATAGTCCAACTATGTGTGAACACCTCTCGGGCCAAGAGAAGGTGTGTGATGCCACATCGTTCAAGTCCTGAAATCAGCCCTTAAGGGAGCTATCTATCTACTTGCCTCTGCCTCGGAGAAGAAGTGAATTTCATCTTATGTTGTTGAGTTCCCAACTCTTAAATCAGACGAATCCCCAAAATTGTAGATTTGAATCGGCGACCTGGCCACTCGCACCCATACAAATCAAAGGACCGCCCTCAATGGCAGGAGTTCCCAACTCACTCAGGATTGAGGTCATGTTACCTATGGTCATCCTAGTGAAGTGAAGTCTCTGTCATGAACGATGTTATATAATGAGACGTTAACACTTCGTGGTTAGGTCTTATACAAACTCTTTGTATAGGACATCGCCTCTCATATGTCCCCTACACGAATGATCAAGATCAGACCATCTGTGACAAGTCACAACACTTGTGACCATTCCATAAAGTGGGCCGCATCTGTAGCATTACCAGGATAAGATTTCCCTCATATATCCATATACTACAGACCATTTTGGTTATCACTCAAGACATGATCCACTTGTATGTCACCATATATATGCTTAGGTTACATACAAATAACCAGGGATTTTATGTTTATTGATTTGTGGTAAAGCGAATAAAACATACAACTGAGCAAAAACAAGATGTGAAGTAAAATATTATATATTATACAACACAAGCGTTCGTACAAACTGTATACAAACTATAGGACACGAGACTTTAGGGCATCAACCCCAATAAAAACTCCATTAGTCCGTACATCCACAATAATTTAACAATTAAACAGAGCAGATATGCACCCACCAAGAATGTATATGCAATTTATTGCAACAATGAAATTGGAATATCAGAACCTTGCTCTGATACCAATTGAAGGATCTCTTAATGAAGAGCATGCATGAGCATGTTTGGATCTTTCCGATTTCATTGTGACCGAAATACCACACACACATTCTAATAAACAGTTATGCTATTTAACTCTAACTAACGACATGCTTTCATAAATAAAATACAAAGGATTGAGTTCACATACCAGTTGAAGACTCTCTTCACTTCAAACTCAATGCAGCGGAAGCAACCTCTACGATCTTTATCGCCCAGCAAAAAATTCGGCTATGGCAGCATGATGGTTTACACGAATAGCAGTAACAGGAACAAGCACGA
This sequence comes from Benincasa hispida, assembly GCF_009727055.1. Lineage (NCBI taxonomy): Eukaryota > Viridiplantae > Streptophyta > Magnoliopsida > Cucurbitales > Cucurbitaceae > Benincasa > Benincasa hispida. Next base: position 30,209,783 of record NC_052356.1, read on the forward strand.
GCAAACAGGAGCGGGGACGACACCACCACTTAAAGCCCTTTGTATTCTCGGAGTGAGAATCAAAAGCATAGTCTTTGTTGAATTTGGTAGAGGTAGGAGGAACGGGCTGATCGTGTAGAACGATAAGCAAGTGGAAGAGAAGGCTATCGTATAGTGGGGATGCTTATCGTTTAGATAAAGCTACATGATCGTGTAGGTTTTACTAAGCGATTGTTTAGTAATAGGTAAACGATCATTTAGAAAACACGATACGCTAGGCGATCGTTTAGAAAAGCTAAGTGGTCGTTTAGAGAAAAGCGTGCGATCGTTTAGATGCGAGGTATGCGATCGTTTAGACGATAGGGTGCTATCGTATAGGCTCTTAGCTAAGCGATCAAAACGTTTTCACACCTTTTGCAATTTTTTTTCGAACTCTATGCAAAATGAAACAAATTTTCATTATATTCTTTAGTTACAATAACCAAATAAGGATTCTCCCACTAACGCACGATTGAGGAGAGGTTTTCAGCCAATTATCACATAATTAACCAATTTAATTATTAAATGAATATAATCATATTATATTCTTACCCTATAGTTTGATATCACATATCTACTATAGTAATTTCTCCTCCACTTGATATAAATCATATTTCTATCTAATTTCCTCCAAAATAATATATCTCATACATTTAATCAATTATATCATATATAATTAACTAGTTCAATTATATCATATATAATCAAACTCGCTCTTGTCAATATGAACATTTCAAACTGACCCAAAAACTGATTCTCAACTTTATCCAAGCTACCTAGGAGACCTTATGAACCTGTAGCTCGAAGCTCCAACAGTACATGACTAGCTGACTAAACTCTTTAACCACGAGATCCACCATCCGTTAACTGTCAGGCATTCCACTAAAGACCAAGAACTAAACTTTTCTTATCAATGATATATTTCTGTGTCCATCGGATATAACCAATCAACAGTACGATAATCCTTCATAGATGCTCGTAAGTATAGCTGGGCAAATTTACTATTTTGCCCCTCTAGTTATATCTCACTCCTTAAGTACCACTGATTCCTCTAATGAAGAATACAACATAGTCCAACTATGTGTGAACACCTCTCGGGCCAAGAGAAGGTGTGTGGCGCCACATCGTTCAAGCCCTGGAATCATCCCTTAAGGGAGCTATCTATCTACTTGCCCCTGCCTTGGGGAAGAAGTGAATTCCATCTTATGTANAAGCCCTGGAATCATCCCTTAAGGGAGCTATCTATCTACTTGCCCCTGCCTTGGGGAAGAAGTGAATTCCATCTTATGTAACTGAGTTCCCAGCTCCCAAATTAGATGAATCCTCAAAATGGTAGGTTTGAATCGGTGACCTAGCCACTCGAACCCATACAAATCAAAGGACCATCCTCAATGGCAAGAGTTCCCAACTCACTCAGGATTGAGGTCATGTTACCTATGGTCATCCTAGTGAAGTGAATTATCTATCATGAACGGTGTTATATAACAAGACATAACACTTCGTGGTCAGGTCTTATACAATAGGACGCCCCCGCTCGAATGTCCCTTACATGAATGATCAGAATCAGACCATCTATGACAAGTCACAACACTTGTGACCATTCCACAAAGTGGGCCGCATCCGTAGCGTTACTAGGATAAGGTTTCCCTCCCATATCCATATACTACAGACCATTTTTGTTATCACTTAAGATATGATCCACTTGTATGTCACCACATACATTCTTAAGTTACATACAGATAACCAGGGATTTTATGTTTATTTGTTTGTGGTAAAGTAAATAAAACAAATAATTGAGCAAAAACAAGTTGTGATGTAAATATCATATATTATACAACACAAGCGTTCGTACAAACTGTTTACAAACTATAGGACACGAGACTTAGGGCATCAACCCCAACACTTGGATGAAGATCATATTAAAAATCATCAACCTCTTAGCAAACTAGTATTGTAAGAAATGACCAAAGATATTATAGACAAATCAACAAGAGTTGTTGATTATCCTAGTCCATCAACAACAATTATTGTCCCATCACGTCCTTCTCAAGAGTTGAGAATGCCTCGACGTAGTGGGAGGGTTGTTCACCAACCTGAAAGCTACATGGGTTTATTTGAAACTCAAGACATCATACTTGATGATGAACTAGAGGATCCATTGACCTTTAAACAAGAAATGTAAGATGTTGATAAGGAACAATGGATAAAAGCCACAGATGTAGAAATGGAGTCAATGTACTTCAATTCTATCTGGAAACTTGTAGATCAACCACATGGGGTTAAACCTATAGGTTGTAAATGAATCTACAAAAGGAAAAGAGACCAAACCGACAAGGTGCAAACCTATAAAGCCAGATTCGTGGTAAAAGGTTTTATCCAAAGAAAAGGGATTGATTATGAAGAAACCTTCTCCCCTATTGCCATGATAAAATCAATAAGAATACTTCTATCTATTGCCGCATATTATGACTATGAAATATAGCAAATGGATGTCAAGACAACTTTCTTGAATGACCATCTTGATGAAAGTATTTTTATGTCTCAACCAGAAGGGTTCATTGAACAGGGTCAAGAACAAAAGGTTTGTAAGCTTAAAATATCTATTTATGGGTTGTAGCAAGCTTCTAGATCTTGGAATATAAGATTTGACACTGCGATCAAATTTTATGGCTTTGAACAAAATGTTGACGATCCTTGTGTATACAAGAAAATAGTCAACAAAACTGTAACATTCTTGGTACTTTATGTTGATGATATCTTGCTCATTGGGAATGAGACAAGTTTCCTTGTTGACATAAAGAGATGGTTAACATCACAGTTCTAAATGAAAGATTTGGGAAATGCTCAATATGTTCTTAGGATTCAAATTTTCGAAATCGAAAGAACAAAACCCTAACACTATTTCAAGCATCTTATATTGACAAAATGTTGTCGAAATATAATATGCAAAATTCCAAAAAAGGTATGTTACCTTTTAGACATTGAATTCATTTGTCGTAGGAACAGTTTCCTAAGACGCCTTAAGAAATTGAGGAAATGAAAAGAATTCTATATGCATCGGCAGTTGGGAGTCTGATGTACACTATGTTGTGTACACGTCATAACATATGCTTTGTAGTTGGAATCGTCAGCAGGTTCCAATCTAACCCAGGACACAGTCATTAGACAGCTATCAAAAACATCCTCAAGTATCTCAGGAGAACGAGGGACTATACGCTTATGTATGGACCTAAGGATTTGATCCTTACAGGATACACTATTTTTAATTTTCAGACTGACAAAGATTTTAGGAAATCTACTTCAGGATCAGTTTTCACTCTTAACGAATGAGCTATAGTATGGAGAAGCATTAAACAAAGTTGAATAGTTGACTCCATGATAAAAGAAGAATACGTAGTTACATGTGAAATAGCTAAAGAAGCAGTGTGGCTATGCAAGTTCCTAATAGATTTGGAAGTGGTTTCAAATATGCACTTGCCCATTACTCTATATTGCAACAACAGTGGTGCCGTTGCCAATTTCAAGGAACTAAGGAGTCACAAACGTGGAAAATACATAAAAAAAGTACCATCTCATCAGAGATCGTACACCGAGGAGATGTGATAGTCATGTAGATAGCCTCAGAAGACAACCTCCCTGATCCTTTTATGAAGGCCTTCTCGGCTAAACTGTTCGAGGGCCACCTGGTTGGACTAGGACTATGAGCATCATAATCTAGGGCAAGTGGAGGAATGTTAAGGATATTTTAGATGTCATAGTTTATTTTATTTTCTCTCTATATTTCTCAACATTGTAAACATTATATATTTATATGTTTGTCTCACTGGAGAAAGTCTAAGTGGGAGAGCAAACATGCTTAATCTTTAAAGGCTCAATTTAGTTCATAGCATTAATCTTCCCCCTTACCCTGTGAAGATTAGTTACTCATGGTGAACTAAAAAGCGAAGGTAACGATAGAGAAGATGATGAAAGTGGACATGGTGATAAACAGATAGAAATAAAGTTATTGTTTACAAAACAAATAAACTCTTAAATCAAAATGTAATACAACAACAAATAGCATTAAAGAAGTGAAGGAAAAAGGTAGTCGTCAGCAATTTCTTGCTTCCAACATATGAGTGTCAAAGCTGCTGGTGATAAGATGGTTGTATGGAATGGAGTAGGCCCTCTCAGACTCTTGCTCTGGTGAAGCTTCGATGAGAAATTGGGGTGAATTTTGGAAATGGAAGCTCTCAGAAAAATCTCAAATTCTTCGACTGTCTTCTTCATGGGCGTCAAGGCTCTATTTATAGAGCCTTATGCTGACAATTGTTACGATTCTTGCTCTGATCAATCGTCATCTTTGACGCGGTAAGTGAGGATATTAGCACTGTTATCATGGTCAACATTTTGAGGATTTGATAGAAGATCCGCTGGCATAGGCTTAGAGATCCTGAGGCATGTTATCAACTATTTGTTCATTGGATGGAAGATCAGCGCATGTGATAGATCCTGCTGTCAACTGCAAAATAAACACATTGGCACACAAAACTCATGAAATGCGGTCAGCGTTGTTGGGGTTGATGCCCTAAAGTCCCGTGTCCTATAGTTTGTAAACAGTTTGTAAGAACACTTGTGTTGTTAATATATGATATTTACTTCACATCTTGTATTTTACTCGGTTAAATATTTTATTTGCTTTACCACAAACCAGTAAACATAAAATCATTGGTTATCTGTATGTGACTTAAGAATGTATGTGGTGACATACAAGTGGATCATGTCTTGAGTGATAACCAAAATGCTCTGTAGTATATGGATAAAAGAGGGAAACCTTATCCTGGTAACGCTACGGATGCGGCCTGCTTTGTGGAATGGTCACAAGTGTTGTGACTTGTCACAGATGGTCTGATCCTGATTATTCATGTTGAAGACATGCGAGCGGGGGCGTCCTATACAAAGAGTTTGTATAAGACCTAACCACGAAGTGTTAACATCTCGTTATATAACACCGTTCATGACAGAGACTTCACTTCACTAGGATGACCATAGGGTAATATGACCTCAATCCTGAGTGAGTTGGGAACTCCTGCCATTGAGGGTGGTTCTTTGATTTATATGGGTGCGAGTGGGCAGGTCGCCGATTTAAATCTAGCATTTTGCGGATTCGTCTGATTTGGGAGCTGAGAACTCAACTACACAAGATGGAATTCACTCCTTCCCTGAGGTAGGGGTAAGTATATAGATGGCGCCCTTAAGAGCTGATTCTAGGGCTTAAACGATGTGGCGCCACACACATTCTCCTGGCCCGAGAGGTGTTCATACATAGTTGGACTAGGTTGTATTGTTCATTAGAGGAATCAGTGGTACTTAAGAAGTAAGATGTAACTACATGAGTAAAATGGTAAATTGGCCCAACTGTACTTACAAGCATCCGTGAAAGGTCATCGTACTCATGATTGGTTATATCCGATGGATACAAAAATAAATCTATGGTAAGAAGAGTTCAACTGTTGGTCTTTAGTGGAATCACTGAAAGTTAACGGATGGTGGATCTCGTGGCTAAAGAGTTTAGTCAGCTATTCACGAACTGTTAGAGCTTCAAGCCACAGGTCCATTAGGTCCCCTGGGTAGCTTGGATAAAGTCGAGAACCAGTATTTGGGTTAATTTGAAATGTTCAAATTGACAATAGGAGGTTCAATTATATATGATATAATTGGACTAAATGTATGAGATACATTATTTTGGAGGAAATTAGATATAGATATGATTTAGATCAAGTAGAGGAGAAAATACTATTGTAGATATGTGATATCAAACTATAGAATATAAATATAATAATTGATTAATTATATGATAATTAATCATTTTTCCACGTTCGGATGTGGGTAGTGGGCAATGTTGGTTATGGTAACCGATGGGTTAAAAATGAAAAAAAAAAGGTTATCATTTTGAATCGTGCATTCAATATTTCTTCTACCTCCCAAAAGATTTCATGAAACGATCGCCCGAGAGCTATAGATAGTTACTTCTCCATCTAAACGATCGTCTACCTTGCGATATATCTAAACGATCGTCTACCTTGCGATATATCTAAACGATCGTCTACCTTGCGATATATCTAAATGATCGTATACGGTTTTCCTAAACGATCGTTCAACATTTCCTACACGATCGTATAGCTTCTCTATGCGATAAGCACTTCTGTTATACGATAGCACTGTTTTCTCTCCCACTTGCTTATCGCCTACACGACTCGTTTGTCCTCCATCCTCTACCAAATTCACCAAAGCCTACCCTTTGGTTTTTCACTCCGAGAATACCCGGGGCTCATTACTGGTGTCGTCCTTGTTGCGGCGTTCGTGTTCACGTTGATCGTGCTGTTGCAATCGACGTTCCCGCTAGTCGTTGGTAGATCGCGTGGAGGGTTTCCACTGCGTTGGAGTTCCGGAGTGTGAATATTGTCTTCAACTAGTATGGAACTCTGTCCCTTTGTTTTTTTGTTATTCGTGGCATGCCGTTAATTAGAGTTTATTTGCATAACTATATGTGTTGAATGTATAATGTTATATTTCGGTCATTGTGAGATCGGAGTGATCCGAACGCGCTAATGGAACTCATCGATATGAGATCCTTCAATTGGTATCAGAGCCAGATTCTGATACTCCGATTTCATCTGTTGCAACGAAATGACTTTTACATTCATGGTGGATTCATTTCTACGCTGTTTAATTGTTAAATCTGCTGTGGATGTGCCAGATTAATGGATGTTTTCGAGATGTTTAGTCTTAGTTTGATTTAAATCCTTTTACATTTGCGATTGTTTGTAAAGCCCCCTGTGTTTTTGGGCATTAATAATCGTTATCGAGTATGTATTCAAAGTCTGTTTGGAGTTTTAAGTCGTTCATCGAAGTTTTGGGCAAGCGTTGTGGCTCTTCGAGGAAGGAGGCGATCTACGTGATCGTGCAGAAGAAGTTCTACGTGATTGCTGTCCATCGCATCGTAAAGATGAAGGAGTATGCGATTGTGGTTAAATCATCGATTAAATGATAGGGAATGCGATCTAGAGTTGGTCGCATCGGGTTGACGACTAGGTACGCGATTGCTGAGTATCGTTTAATGCACGCATGCTCTAGATGATCATTTAGATCAGCGAGCTTCATCGCTTAGTAACTGACTAAATGATCGCTTAGTATTGCAAGGTAAATCGTTTACCTGTTTGCACGCATCGTTTAGACGATGAGATGCTCGTGTATCATTTAAAGCGCGTGCACTAGATGATCGTTTAGGTCAGCAAGCTTCATCGCTTAGTAACTCAAGGTAAATCGTTTACCCGTCGTTGCGCTATACGATCGCATAAACAGTCAGGCTTTGCTACCTTGTCGTCGTTTACATGATCGTTTTCTTATGCTCCTATCGTCTAGTGTGCACTAAAAAATCGTCTACCTGCTAGAGTTTGCTACACGATGAAGACCTCCTGGCGGTTCAAGTCTCAGTTCGCTTGTGAACCGGTTTGCTCGATGAAAAATGTAATAGATAGGGTTTTTCATTCCCGTTTTTTTTTTTTTTTTTTTTTTTTTTTAAAGGCTCATCTTGGTCCATTAATCCTTTGTTTATTACATGCGATGTATGTCTTTTATATGTCATATGGCTGTCTCTTATACACATCTAGATGTGTATAAGAGACAGGTATACACATATAGTAAATCCCACCTTAGGTTATGCAATGGTCATGCATCATCTCTTTATTGTAATTGTTATAACTTAGAGAAACATGATTTTAATTATGTAAGAGCATGCTTATGCATCACATAATATAAGAGTTATATTTATGCATGCATAAAAGACATTGACATGCATCATCTTTATATTATAAATGTTATAGTTTAAGGGTGAATGGTAGTATGTTTGATTGGTTGTTGTGTGTTATATAAAAGTTATATATAGTAATGACCAGACATTACATGAAGCATGACACATAGGTTATTTTATAAATGTTATAAACGTCTCGTTGTGCTCAATGGTTTTAGTTATTTCTTTTTAAAAGTTAAAGAGAAATTATAACTAAAAGAAATAAGAAAGATATGCATGCTCACTTAGGTTTAATTCATGATTTTAAAATGTTTAAAACTTGGATCACATAAACCTAAGATCACGGTTTTAATATGATTAGCAACCCTAAGGCTTTAATCTTTTAATCAGTTTAATAGAATTAAATTGGCAAATAAAAGGTTAAAGTGTAGAAAATCTATCTATAAGGGACCTTTTGTCTAAGGTGGGTTCTGTCTAGGCTAGGGTATTTAAGTTGACGGAAACGTAACACCCCTACCTGGGAACTTACCTGGACAGGTGAATTAGATAGATTTGATACATGCATGCAAGTTAAGAACAGTCCATTAAAGTGTTTAAATGTGACTACTTGAACTTGTTCATATTTCATAGACAAACATTGTTTATGAGCAGAGTTGAAAAAGACAACTTAGACTAAAATTAGTAGCCGGATTGTCTAGGTTAATGAATCCCTAGGTAGAACATTCAGTGGGAGGTACTTGAGATATAAGATGCTTCACTTAAACCTTTCACTTTTCTCCTAAATAGTCCACACCGTGAGATCTATCCTCGGCCTCGCGGCACCTTTGGCATGTCCCCCCAACGGATGGTGTTTGGGTAGGTCAATATCAAGGTGGATGGAGAGAATGTTCATAGTAAGTGGGAGCGGGAAGTGCGATAGCATATCCCTCGGTCTCCCTCGTTAGATTGAATAAAGTTACTGCGCATTGCCTCGAGGCACCTTGGGAGTGTCCCCCTAAAGGATGGCAGTTTTGCGTGTTTCTTTATTTGATCTGTCTTTTCCCTGTGCATTAGGACGGGACTCTGGGACCGAAAGTGAGAGGTTACACTTATGCGGAATAGTTAAAGGTTAACAATTCTGGACCAAAAAATGGTGGTTGTTAGGTTCAACTCCAAGAGTTGGTTCTGCCTAATGGTTGAGAATGTCACATCCCAGTGAATGGACAATTGATCACCCCACCGGTGTCGTTTGTCCTGACTCACTAGGGCATCATTGCAAAATAGAAGTCTATAACTTAGGGTACTTGAAACTGTTTTGAAAAACTGATTGGTTTAAAAGTGGTTTAGCAAAATCTAATAAAGTTTTGTTCGTATTTTTAGCAACATTTTCAAATCGCAACAACCACGTTATCGTTGTTAAGCGCCGAAAAACTAACCGGCGATAATTTTTCAATATGGAAACGCATGATCACGACGATCCTAATCATCGAGGATCTCATGTTCGCTCTCACGGAGGCTTGTTCTCCTATTCCAGTTCCAAATGCCGCTCAAAATGTTCGGGAGGCATACGAGCGATGGACAAGGGCGAATGAAAAGGCTCGAGCCTACATCTTGGCAAGTCTTTCTGAAGTCTTAGCCAAGAAACATGAGCCTATGGTCTTAGCGCGTAGGATTATGGAGTCCCTGCGGGGGATGTTTGGACAAGCGTTTGAACAACTTATGCATGAGGCTCTTAAATACATATTCAACTCCAAAATGCAAGAAGGCACCTCTACTCATGAACATGTGCTAAACATGATGGTCCACTTTAATGTGGTGAAGTTGAATGGGTCTACCATTGATGAAGGAAGCCAGGTTAGCATAATCCTGCATTCTTTGTCGGAGAGCTTCCTGCACTTTGTTAGTAATGTGATTCTTAACAAAGTGAAGTATAACCTTACAACTCTCCTCAATGAGTTACAGACATATAAATCTTTACTGAAAAGTAAGGAGAGGCAAAAGGGTGAGGCAAATGTTGCTTCATCCTCCAGAAAGTTCCATAGAGGTTCTACCTTAGGAACGAAGTCTGCACCTTCTGCTTCTAACTCTACAAAGGGGAAGAAGAAGAAGGGTGGTAAGGGAAAAGGGAAGGCACCTGCTAACCCACCGCCTGTCGCCCCAAGGAGGCGTCCACAAGTTGTTAAAGGAAAGTTTTCCATTGCAACCAAGATGGACATTAGAAGAGGAACTGTCCTCGGTATCTGAAAGAGAAGAAAACAGCCAAGACTAAGGCCAAGGACGATAAAGGTAAATAGGATATACTTGTGCTTAAAACTTGTTTAGTGGAGAATGATGATTCTGCTTGGATAATTAATTCAGACGCCACTAACCATGTTTGTTTTTCTTTTTAGGGGATTAGATCTTGGTGACAGCTGGAGGCTGGTGAGATGACGATGCGAGTAGGCACCGGGTATGTCGTCTCAGCTGTGGCAGTGGGAGGACTCCAGTTAGCTTTACATAATAGGTTTCTTGTTTTAAATGATGTATATATTGTTCTTGAACTAAAAAGAAACCTTATTTCTGTAAAGTGTTTATTGCAATATAAATATACTGTCTCTTTTGATTTGAATAAAACGTTTATTCATAAAGATGGTATTTTTATTCGCACAACAAATCTAGAATCGAATTTATATGTGCTAAGGCCGTTAGCCATTAATTCCCTCCATAATACTGAAATTTTCAGAATTGTCGTAACTCAATCAAAACATCGACGAATTTCTCCAAAAGAAAACTCCCAACTTTGTCATCTACGTTTAGGGCACATTAATCTGAATAGAATTGAGAGATTGATGAAGAATGGACTTCTAAGTGAGTTAGAAAAAAATTCTTTACATGTGTGCGAATCTTTCCTTGAGGGTAAGATGACTAAACGACCTTTTACTGGAAAAGGTTCTAGAGCCAAGGAGCCTCTTGAGTTAGTACATTCTGACCTTTGTGGTCCTATAAATGTGTGTGCCCCAGGGATATGAGTATTTTATCAGTTTTACTGATGATTACTCTAGGCACGGGTATGTTTATCTTATGCAATGGAAGTCTGAATCCTTTGAAAAGTTCAAAGAGTTCAAGGCTGAAGTTGAAAATACATTAGATAGACGGATTAATACACTTCGATTGGATCGGGGTGGAGAGTTTTTGGACTCCGCATTCCAGGACTATTTGATAGAACATGGAATCGTTTCCCAACTCTCAGCGCCGGGTACACCTCAGCAGAATGGTACAGCAGAGAGGAGAAATAGAACCTTGTTAGACATGGTTCGCTCGATGATGAGTTATGCTTCCTTACCAGACTCGTTTTGGGATTTTGCAGTGGAGACTACGGTATACATACTCAACTATGTTCCCTCCAAGAGTGTTGCAAGAATACCTCTGGAGTTATGGAACGGGCGTAAAGCTAGTTTACATCACTTTCACATTTGGAGTTGCCCTGCACATGTGCTCTAGACTAATCCCAAGAAGTTGGAACCACGGTCGAGGTTATGCCTCTTTGTAGGCTGCCCCAAAGGTACACGAGAGGGATATTTTTATGATCCAACGGAAAATAGGGTGTTTGTTTCAACAAACGCTACTTTCCTGAAGTAGGATCATATAAGGGAGAACAGTCCACGAAGCAAAGTCGTGTTGCGTGAGCTTTCCAATGAAACTATTGAAACTTTAACAAGAGTTGTTGAAGAGCTTGCTACATCAACAAGAGTTGTTGATAGGAGTTCGGTTCCACCTCAAGAGTTGAGGGAACCTCGACGTGGTGAGAGGGTTGCGAGCCCACCTTTTACTATCTGGGCTTCATGGAAATCCTTGTTTGTCTTATAAGAAGGCAATGGAGCGAGGATGTTGACCGGATGAATGGGTCAAGCCATGGATCTCAAGATGAAGTCGATGTACTTCAACTCAGTATAACGATCTTGTAAGATCAACCTGATGGGGTTCGCCTTATAGGTTGTAAATAGATCTACAAGGTGTAAACAGGGTACTGATGGGAAGGTACAGACCTTCAACGGCTCGACTTGTGGCAAGGTGTATAACCCAGGTAGAGGGAGTCGACTATGAGGAGACTCTTCTCGCTTGTTGCCATGTTTAAAGTCGATTCGCATCCTCCTGTCCATTGCGACTTATTATAATTATGAGATCTGGCAAATGGACGTCAAGACGCCTTTTCTGAAATTGCAATCTTGTGGGGACATTTATATGGTACTGCCCGAGGGATTCATTAGCCCCAAGGTCAAGAGTAAAAGGTTTGCAAACTGAATTGGTCCATTTATGGACTGAAACAGGTGTCTCGATCTTTGGAACATACGGTTTGATACTACGATCAAGTCGTATGGCTTTGACCAAAAATGTTTAATGAACTTTTTGTTGTCTATAGAAGATATCATGTTCAGTAGTCTTTTTAGTGATTGTATGCTTAGACGGATATCCTACTCATTGGGAATGATTGTAGGTCTACTGATGCAGTTAAGAAACTGGCTGCGACCAATTCCAAATGAAAGATTTTGGGGAGACTCAGTTTGTTTCTTTGGTATACAGATCTTTCGGGATCGTAAGAATAAGTGCTAGAACTGTCTCAGGGGATCGTTTACATTGACAAATGTTGCTTAAGTACTCGATTGCAGACTTCACAAAGAGGGACCTGTTGTCGTTCCGGTATTGGAAGTAACTTTGTTGTTTAAGGAAATGTTGTCCTAAAGACGCCTCAAGAGGTTGGAGGAGATGAGACGGGCCCTCCATATGCGTCTGTCGTTTGGCAGTTTGATGATTACGCGATGCTCTATACTTATTAGGGACAATTCTGCTACAATATGGCCATAGTTAGTAGGGGTATTCAGTCTAACCAACGGGCCAGATCACTGGACCGTCTTAGTGAAGACATTTCTAAGTATTTCGGGAACGAGGACTACATTGCTCATGTATGGTAGAGGGATTTGAATCCTTACAGAATTACACGGATTCTATCTTTCAGACTTGATTAAGGACTCTCGCCAAGTCCACATCAGGGTCGTCTTACTCTTAACGGAGTAGTTGTTAGTATGGGGAAAGCACTAAGCAGCATAAGGGCGCATCGCCGACTCCACCTATGGAGGCGCCAGAGTAGTATAGCAGCTTGCGGAAGTTGCTAGGAGGCCGTCTGGCTCAGGCAAGTTCTTGAACACGACTGAAGTTGTTCCAGATATGATCTAGGCTCATTTTACCCTCTTTGTGATAATAGTGGGGACCGTTTGGCGAAAACTCTAAGGAGCCAGGGAGTCACAGTGTGCGAGCAAACACATTCAAAGCGGGTAGTATCATTCTGAATCTGCGAGATAGTGCATCGATCGGGGGGACTGATCGTCACGTAGATCGCTTCGGAGCCAATGTTGCTTGACCACGTTTACGGAGGCTTTCTCACAGCTACAATGTTTTGAGCGGTCACCTACGGAGCATGGGTCAACAGGATTGCTCGCGGCTGGACTTAGAGGAGGAAATGGGGAGAATTTTCATTTTTGTACTGGCCTTTTATGTTCGTTAGGTTTATTGTTTTGTACTAGTTTTATTGTACACAACGCACTTCGCTTTAGGAGAAGTTGGCAAATTATTGGGGCTTGATTTCCTAAAAGTTCAGCTGTCCTATGTAGTTTGTAAACAGTTAGTACGAACAACTTGTGTTGTTAATATATGTTATTTACTCTCACATCTTATTTGCTCGGTTTAAATGTTTTATTTTTCTTTACCACAAACCAATTAAAACATAAATCCTGAGTTTATCTTTATTGTGAAACTCAAGCAAATATATTTGGTGACTAAAGTGGATCATGTCTTGATTGTAACAGATTAAGATCACATTGCGTTATGCGTAGCTCTTATGATAGTTATGATAGCAGTAGTGACGTGTGAAGTATAGATACCTCGTAGCTCCCGCCGTTAGGACGGGGATCATACATGTGATTTCTTCCTACGCATATATAGATAGAGATTGTCGTCTCCTTAATATAGATACTCGATGTGAGTGCTCCTCTCGCGCGCTCGCTCTCTCCGCTCTCTGAGAACGTGTCTCACGCTTAAGGATCTCTCCTATAGCTATCTGGGTCTGTGATCTGGATAAAGGTT